>NW_028255310.1:0-25014 GCF_964263255.1 Lissotriton vulgaris
TAAGCTGACCTGCTAGTGGCCCCAGGGGTCCCCCAGTACCACTGTCATGTTTGCTTAAGTTGGACCTGCTTAGTCTACCGACTTCTACCTGTCCCTTATCTGCCTCATCCCCAGAGGGATCCTCATTCTCATCATCCTCTACATCTTCAGTCTCAGTTGAGAGGTGGATGAGGTCAGGATCGTCTCTGGTTCTCTCAAGGGGAGGCATGTCTCCTTCTGGATTAGAAGAGCTAGGAAGGGTCTCAGCTTTTCTGGCATCATAAGTCTCCAAGAGACCAATCAGAAAGGAAGTTGTGGGGTTAGACCCCTGCTTGATCTTCCTGGAGTGACACACCTGTCTTAACTCCTTGAAGCTCAGCACAGTATATCTTGAAGGGATGACCTGTGGAGGGTCAGCTGACACAAGGGGAGACTCAGAGTTTCCTCCTTTGTCCGACATACTGTTTCTAGTGTGGTGTAAGTGATGCACCTACCTACACTATGTGTTTACCTACTGATCCCTTGCTAAGAGTTGCAGCCAAGGTGTGCTAGGCCTTGAGGAGCTGCAACAGCTGGTTCAGTAGAACTCAGAGTATTCTAAGCGTAGTTATATGTACTAACAGTACTTATGTGATCTTTCAACAAGATATTCTTAGGATACGTGTGGTAAAACAACAGCAAGCTCAAATCCCACCGCTGCCACCAATGTGAGAAGTTGGCCCGATATGCAGCGTTCGCTATTCTAGCGACCGCTATGTATCGTTCCAAACGACCCTTATGGTGATTGGTTGTAAGTCAACCTATAAACCAGCTATCCTAGTAGCGTGGATACGAGCAGTCTAAGGCTAAAGACTCGAGAGGGCGTGTTAAGCCAGCTGTTTACCACACATGTACCCCTTGAACACCAAGTGAAAGGACACCACACAAGTGTTATGAAAATAAACAGGATATTTATTAAGATTCACAACAGCCCTGTACTCTTTATGAGGACAGGGTACTAAGCACAAACCAAATCTCTTAGGAAAATACTTCAAGTGCACAATTAAAACAAGTGTCCGAGGACACGGAAAGTTTAGAGCTCTCGGGCGGACCCGATAAGGCAAGTCGGAAGCGAGGGACTCAGGACCCTAGAGTAAAGAGGCTATGCAGGCACCGAAATGCCGAGTTACCTAGCCACGAGGGCTGCGGCTGCACAAGTCTTACAGGCGTCGGGGTCTTCGCTGACGAGCCAGGAGCCGGACGAAAAGGAGTTGCTGGCCGGCGACCAGTGATGAATAGTTCGTAGAGATCCAAGCCTGGATCAGAGATCGTTGATACCTGAAAGCAGAGGGGACCAAGTTCGTACTACTAGCCAGTAGTCAGAGGGTACCAGGAGGGCACCGGTTGGCGGTCACCTCGACTAGGTGAGTGGGCGACGCTAGGCTCTGCAGTCTCACGGACCAGGAGGCGTTGTCGGCGACCCGGATGGAGGTGCGAGCTGTCCCACGAAGGATGATGCTGTCGGCGTCGCTGGGCCCAGGATTGGGGCAACAAGCCTTGGCAGATTTCAGGGCCACGTGGTGGGCCTAAAATGGCGTCTTGAGGGGACTAGGAGGGTCCGGGGTGCTTCTCTCAAAGATAGAAGCAAAGGCCAGTCTGGAGCAACCAGACCAGCAGCGTTGGTTGTCGGATGTCGTCACAGGAGGGCACAAGCCAGCGGCTAGTGACTGGACAACGTGTTGAGCAGCGAGCAGAAGGGCCCCACGCAGATCGTGGAGATGCTGGGAGACTGCACTTCGGTGCTGGAGCGGCTCAGGGTCTGGGCTTCTCGGACCCCAGAGCACTCACCAGGGAATTACTTCGATGGTCGTGCTGGTTAAGAAAGCGTGCAGGTTTTGATGATGGCCGGTCCCTCGAGGTCTCGTCGCACCCACAGATCACAGCTGAGCTGATGACGTGGGTAGAGGTCAGAGGTGCCAGGGAAGCCGGTTCTCGTCGAGCTGGGCCGTCGGATTCCTTGAGGAAGGACTTGCAGCAAACCGCAGAGTTCTTAGATGGTACCCGCTGATGCAGGGTGACTACTCCTTAGTCACAAGGGAGAAATCTTGAGAAGAGTCTCGAATGTCCTTTCGTAGAAAGTAGTTCTTGATTCAAAGATGATCTAAATTGGAAGGGTCCCCGCTCCGGCCTTTATTCTAAAGAAAGGGGTGGGTACATGACTAGGTCCTGCCCTAAGGGTGGGACCAGGAAGGGGGGTAGTTACACCCCTCTCTCCTGCCGGACTTTCCCCAGGCCAGGGCTGGCGCCCCTGGAACTGGTTCTGACCGGCAGATGCGTAGTGAGCACCGGGGTGCCACTCCGCAGTCACCTTCTCGCAAAAGCCCTACCTACCCAGAATACACAAACCCTGTCTGGGACGGTGCGAACACCGCCCTTGACAGGAAACCCTTTGTCCAAGCGCTCCTCGCTGGAAGGACTCCCAGCAGCAGGAGGTCAGACTCGTGTCTGTGGTGGCAGCATCCATTTTGTGGAGCTGAGGCTTTAGTTAACTTTAACCGGGGTTCACAGTTACGTACATGTTGTGTCCCTCTAGAAGGGCGGAATGCTAACCTCGTCGCCAGAATTGGTGAGGGGGTAGCATCTCGATTCGTATGACACCTTACTCGACATGTCTTGATAACGCGACACCGAAGTTACCGATGTGGTACGCGTTATCATGGAACAGCCATTGGGTCTTTGATCCGCAAGCTGCAACCGGGCTCGGCTCGGGCCAGAACCTAGTTCACACGAGCCCACGCACTCTGCCTTCAGGATTGTCAAGGCCTGCCATAGGAGTGACTGATAGGAACTCGGGTGTCCATTGTATGGTTAGATATAGAGCTACTATACCTAAAGCAAAGGGTGATTACACGACTTCGCCCCAGCTGTCATGCAGCCAGTTGTGTCAAATTTAGGAGGCCAGCCAGGGGTGGCATAATACATGCTGCAGCCCCTGGCGGCCCTGGGTACACCTGTGCCCTGAGTTACAGGGTCTGATAAGGTGGCCCAGTACCAATTGGTGAATGCACCTAGGGTACATATCGTAATTTAGAAAGAGAACAGCCAGGCTGTGGGTCTGATTAGCAGGCCCACAGCCAGAGAAAGTCGTAAACCAGTGAAACAAAAGCAAAAAATCTGGGTGATCATAGGATTGCAGACCCTACTCTCCTACAGACATTATTTGCTTAAGTGAGATCAACACTACAAGAAATGCTACAGCTACTGATTTTACGATAGAACAATACCATCACATTATATTTGATAAATTTCATACATACAACACAAACCATGGAATGATTATGTACTACAAAAAAGATTTATTTATATTGCCTATTTATGAGACACATGAAGGGATAGACATTTTACATTTTACTCTACATATTTATAACACGGATTACCTTATTATTATTTTATACAAACCACCCCAAAAAAGTATAACTTCTCTTTTTGATTTTATCACAAATATTACGGATTTTTACCCCACACACAAATTGATTATTATAGGGGATTTCAATGTGGATGTATCTCAACAAAATGCAAACACCAAGCAATTACTTGGATTCTTTGAAACAAAATTACAATGTCAACAACTCATTAACAGTTACACAACTAACTACCAATCCATTTTAGATCATATATATACAAATGAACAACTACACAACTATGGTACTTTAGAATGCTATTACAGTGATCATAAAGCAATATGGGTTTGTATTTAACATGTTATAACACATTTTCTATTTCAGATGATGTCTATTGAAGAAATCATGAACATTAATACCGATGACAACAAACCATATCAGAAACCCATAAGAGTTAATGTCATCAACTGCTCAGGGAAAACTACTTACAAAAATGCTAAACAAGAACAGAAAATTCTATTTCATTTGGCTCTAGCAGATAAAACTGGAACCATGAAATGTACTTGTTATCAAGAAAATGTATATGAGCAAACTAAAAGTAACTGTGGACTACTGATACGCAACTTTATTATCAAAAACAAAACAATTTTAATTACAAAGCAAACTAAAGTAACAAAATTTCCCGCTATGACAATTGAGGAGGGCCTGATCCAACAAGCAAAGAACATTTTGCATCCGCCTGCACCATCGGCTTCTCCCATTAAGGAAATAAAACGGGCAAGTCTAAAAAGTCTTATGACCGTTTCAGGGACAATAATTGCCGTAAGTATGAACGCAAACATGTCATCATGTCAACTAAAAAAAAACATTGAAAATGCAATAGGTCTCGCATTTGAAAAGTTGGACTTATTAGTATTGTAAATGACATATCTTATTTATTTGTTGGTTTTTAAAATTGCAAGTCTAAAAAGTCTTATGACTGTTTCAGGGACAATATGTGCCGGAAGTATGAACGCAAACATGTCATCATGTCTACTAAAAAAATGCATAGTTGGCTTACACACACATTACACCTTTAGTAACTTCACTAACAAGCTCAAAAAAGGTAGCATTATACACTCTTTCACACTATGTAGAAAGTACGAGTTTTGAAAACTATAATATGCCAGTGCTTTGGTGTATACTACAAATACAAAAACTCTCTACAAAGCCATTTTTAGCAATAAATAATGCAATCTTTTAGAAAGGATGTTCATTTGGGTCGTTAAATATAATACATTATATTGCCATTCATACAACGCACTAGTACTATGTGTTTTTACAGTCACTATTTTATACAATGCTTACTTTTTGTTTAGGGAGAGGACGCAAAGACTGTGTTTACCTCAATGCCTCACCCTCAGTCACCCTCACTCACCCTCAACCCCTCACCCTCACTCACCCTCAACACCTCACCCTCAACACTTCACCCTCAATGCCTCACTCACCCTCAATCTCACTCACCCTCAACCCCTCCCCCTCACTCACCCTCACTCACCCTCACTAGCCCTCAACACCTCACCCTCAAACACTCAACCCTTCTCCCTCAACTCCTCACTCAACACCTCAACACCTCAGCCTCACCCTCACCCTCACTCACCCTCAACCCCTCACCCTCACTCACCCTCAATCCCTCACCCTCACTCACCCACACTCACCCTCATCCTTACTCACCCTCAACGTCTCACCCTCGCTCACCCTCAATCTCTCACCCTCACCCTCACTCACACTCACCCTCACCCTCACGTAACACCTCATCCTCACTCACCCTCAACCCCTCACCCTCACTCACCCTCAACACCTCACCCTCAATCACTCACCCTCACCCTCACCCTCACTCATGTCATCATGTCTACTAAAAAAATGCATAGTTGGCTTACACACACATTACACCTTTAGTAACTTCACTAACAAGATCAAAAAACATAGCATTATACACTCTTTCACACTATGTAGAAAGTACGAGTTTTGAAAACTATAATATGCCAGTGCTTTGGTGTATACTACAAATACAAGTACTCTCTACAAAGCCATTTTTAGCAATAAATAATGCAATCTTTTAGAAAGGATGTTCATTTGGGTCGTTAAATATGATACATTATATTGCCATTCATACAACGCACTAGTACTATGTGTTTTTACAGTCACTATTTAATAGAATGCTTACTTTTTGTGTAGGAAGAGGACGCAAAGACTGTGTTTATCAATGGGCAAGATACCCCACTCAAATCGATTACAATAAAAGATGCAACAGATGACATAAAAGTGACACTGTGGAGAGAAGCATCACTATTTAAAATACATCTTGGCGAATATGTTACCCTCACTCACGTAACTGTCCATGAATTCAATGCACAAAAAATATTGAATACAACGCGCCATAGCAAAATGGAGGTAAGCACAACAAACCAAACATTTTGGGAATATCTCTTTCAGCCACTCTTGGCCTTTCACCCACTCTTGGCCTTTCACCCACTCTGGCCCTTTCACCCACTCTGGCCCTTTCACCCACTCGGGACCTTTCACCCACTCGGGACCTTTCACCCACTCGGGACCTTTCACCCACTCAGGACCTTTCACCCACTCGGGACCTTTCACCCACTCGGGACCTTTCACACACTCAGGACCTTTCACCCACTCTGTGCCTTTCAACCACTCTGGGCCTTTCATCCACTCTAGCCCTTTCACCCACCCTGGGCCTTTCACCCACTCTGGGCCTTTCAACCAATCTGGGCCTTTCACCCACTCTGCACCTTTCACCCACGCTGGCCCTTTCACCCACTCTGCACCTTTCACCCACTCTGGCCCTTTCACCCACTCTGGCCCTTTCACCCACTCTGGCCCTTTCACCCACTCTGGCCCTTTCACCCACTCTGGCCCTTTCACCCACTCTGGCCCTTTCACCCACTCTGGCCCTTTCACCCACTCTGGCCCTTTCATCCACTCTGGCCCTTTCATCCACTCTGGCCCTTTCACCCACTCTGGACCTTTCACCTACTCTGGACCTTTCACCTACTCTGGACCTTTCACCCACTCTGGACCTTTCACCCACTCTGGACCTTTCACCCACTCTGTCCCTATCACCCACTCTGGCCCTATCACCCACTCAGGCCCTTTCACCCACTCTGGCCCTTTCACCCACTCTGGCCCTTTCACCCACTCTGGCCCTTTCACCCACTCTGGCCCTTTCACTCACTCTGGCCCTTTCACCCACTCTGGGCCTTGCACCCACTCTGAGCCTTTCACTCTGGCCCTTTCACCCACTCTGGCCCTTTCACCCACTCTGGCCCTTTCACCCACTCTGGCCCTTTCACCCACTCTGGCCCTTTCACCCACTCTGGCCCTTTCACCCACTCTGGACCTATCACCCACTCTGGACCTATCACCCACTCTGGACCTATCACCCACTCTGGACCTATCACCCACTCAAGCCCTATCAACCACTGTGAGCCTTTCACCCACTCTGTCCATTTCACCCACTGTGTCCCTTTCACCCACTCTGTCCCTTTCACCCACTATAGGCCTTACACAAAACATAAAGTATAAAAATGTACTAACTAATTGTTGCATTTGTTTTCTCTCAACAGGTAACAGCCCCACCACAGGAAAAGATGGACATTCAAATTTATGGCGTCGAAAGCACCACAGATGAAACTAGTATTATCACAATAAGGGTGACAAACACAGACGAATATCAATCAATGCCCATCGAAAACGAGATACTAATTAAATGGTTTATGTTAGATGATGAAGTTGACATCGGGGATGCCCTTGTACATTTTTTGCCGCAAACTTTTGAAGTGGTGTTTTGTAATGGCAAAATCATAAGTATTCTTAAAGAAAAAGACGATGACATATGTTCTGACTAAAATTCGCATGTTGCCAGGCTATCATATTTTTGTACAAAGTTAAAAAATAAATATTTGTGTCTTTTTCAAAAATAAAAAGGTGTGGAATACAAATTTTAAACTTCTATGGTAATTTTTTCACTACAGAAGGGAAATTATAACTAATACACTCAATTAATACAACATAGTCACACCCACATACAACATTCAACCAATCCATCTCACATTAAAAAAACAAATACAAAATACACACACTTTGTAGCTTGCACGCACTACAGTAGTATGTATGAATGAGACTGTTGGTGTGCTAAATACGCCTGTGCTGGTGCAGAGATATGCTGTGTTGTTGCTCAATGTTACTGTGGGGGTGCTGAATGATAAGGTGGTATTGCTGCGTGTTGCATTGGTGGACATCAGTGATGACGTTGTTGGGAGAAGTGCAACTGTTGTGGTGCTGAGTTATGCTGTGGTGGTAATAGTTGAACACTAACACAGCACCACTCATCATCAACACAGAACAACACATCACAACAACAGCATTACTAAGCACCACACTAACATCACTCAGCAACACACCAACATCACTCAACACCACCACAACAGCATCATTCAACAACAACAACATACAAAAACACAAACACACATTACTTTAAAATAAACATTCACACATGCAAAACACTCACATATGCCAATCACACCCTCACTCACACTCACTCACCCTCAACTCCTCACCCTCACTCACCCTCAATTACACTCACTCACACTCAACACCTCACCCTCACTCTCCCTCAACCCCTCACTCACCCTCAACACCTCACCCTCACGCTCACCCACCCTCACTCACCATCAACACCTCACCCTCACCCACCCTCAACACCTCACCCTCACTCACCCTCAACACCGCACCCTCAACCCCTCACTCACCCTCACTCTCAATCACCCTCAACACCTCACCCTCACTCACCCTCAACGCCTCACCCTCACTCACCCTCAGCCCCTCACTCACCTTCAGCCCCTCACCCTCACCCTCACTCACCCTTAACACCTCACCCTCACTCATCCTCAACACCTCACCCTCACTCACCCTCAACACATCACCCTCACTCACCCTCAACCTCACTCACCCTCAACACACTATCACACTACAACCACACACAAACACTTACCACCACAGCACCACTTCACTCACCCTCAACACCTCACCCTTAACCCCTCACTCACCCTCACTCTCACTCATCCTCAATCACCCTCAACACCTCACCCTCACTCACCCTCAACGCCTCACCCACACTCACCCTCAACTCCTCACTCACCCTCAGCCCCTCACCCTCACCCTCACTCACCCTCAACACCTCACCCTCAATCACCCTCAACCCCTCACCCTCAACACCTCACCCTTAACCCCTCACTCACCCTCACTCTCACTCATCCTCAATCACCCTCAACACCTCACCCTCACTCACCCTCAACGCCTCACCCACACTCACCCTCAACTCCTCACTCACCCTCAGCCCCTCACCCTCACCCTCACTCACCCTCAACACCTCACCCTCACTCACCCTCAACGCCTCGCCCACACTCACCCTCAACCCCTCACTCACCCTCAGCCCCTCACCCTCACTCACCCTCAAAACCTCACCCTCACTCACCCTCAACACCTCACCCTCAACCCCTCACTCACCCTCACTCTCACTCATCATCAATCACCCTCAACACCTCACCCTCACTCACCCTCAACACCTCACTCACCCTCACCCTCACTCACCCTCAACCCCTCACCCTCAATCACTCACCCTCAACACCTCACCCTCACTCATCCTCACTCACCCTCAACACCTCACCCTCAACACCTCACCCTCACCCTCACTCACCCTCATACTCACTCACCCTCAACACACTATCACACTACAACCACACACAAACACTTACCACCACAGCACCACTTCACTCACCCTCAACACCTCACCCTCAACCCCTCACTCACCCTCACTCATCCTCAATCACCCTCAACACCTCACCCTCACTCACCATCAACACCTCACCCTCACCCACCCTCAACACCTCACCCTCACTCACCCTCAACACCGCACCCTCAACCCCTCACTCACCCTCACTCTCAATCACCCTCAACACCTCACCCTCACTCACCCTCAACGCCTCACCCTCACTCACCCTCAGCCCCTCACTCACCTTCAGCCCCTCACCCTCACCCTCACTCACCCTTAACACCTCACCCTCACTCATCCTCAACACCTCACCCTCACTCACCCTCAACACATCACCCTCACTCACCCTCAACCTCACTCACCCTCAACACACTATCACACTACAACCACACACAAACACTTACCACCACAGCACCACTTCACTCACCCTCAACACCTCACCCTTAACCCCTCACTCACCCTCACTCTCACTCATCCTCAATCACCCTCAACACCTCACCCTCACTCACCCTCAACGCCTCACCCACACTCACCCTCAACTCCTCACTCACCCTCAGCCCCTCACCCTCACCCTCACTCACCCTCAACACCTCACCCTCAATCACCCTCAACCCCTCACCCTCAACACCTCACCCTTAACCCCTCACTCACCCTCACTCTCACTCATCCTCAATCACCCTCAACACCTCACCCTCACTCACCCTCAACGCCTCACCCACACTCACCCTCAACTCCTCACTCACCCTCAGCCCCTCACCCTCACCCTCACTCACCCTCAACACCTCACCCTCACTCACCCTCAACGCCTCGCCCACACTCACCCTCAACCCCTCACTCACCCTCAGCCCCTCACCCTCACTCACCCTCAAAACCTCACCCTCACTCACCCTCAACACCTCACCCTCAACCCCTCACTCACCCTCACTCTCACTCATCATCAATCACCCTCAACACCTCACCCTCACTCACCCTCAACACCTCACTCACCCTCACCCTCACTCACCCTCAACCCCTCACCCTCAATCACTCACCCTCAACACCTCACCCTCACTCATCCTCACTCACCCTCAACACCTCACCCTCAACACCTCACCCTCACCCTCACTCACCCTCATACTCACTCACCCTCAACACACTATCACACTACAACCACACACAAACACTTACCACCACAGCACCACTTCACTCACCCTCAACACCTCACCCTCAACCCCTCACTCACCCTCACTCATCCTCAATCACCCTCAACACCTCACCCTCACTCACCCTCAATGCCTCACCCTCACTCACCCTCAACGCCTCACTCACCCTCACACCCTCACCCTCACTCACCCTCAACGCCTCACCCTGACTCACCCTCAACATCACTCACCCTCAACCCCTCACCCTCACTCACCCTCAACACCTCACCCTCACTCACCCTCAACACCTCACCCTCATTCACCCTCACTCACCATCAACACACTATCACACTACAACCACACACAAACACTTACCACCACAGCACCACTCATCACCACTACAGCATTAGTCAGCAGACAAAGGTCATACAATCAAAACATGTACGCTTTTAACAGTCACACACACAACAACAGCTATCAATGGGCACTTTCACCAGGCATACACACACAACAGTCATCAGTACTGCAGTAGTATGTATAAATGAGACTGTTGGTGTGCGAAATACGGATGTGGTGGTGCAGAGTGATGCTGTGTTGTTGCTCAATGGTACTGTGGGGGTGCAGAAAGATAAAGTGGTATTGCTGCGTGTTGCATTGGTGGACATCAGTGATGGCGTTGTTGGGAGAAGTGCAACTGTTGTGGTGCTGAGTTATGCTGTGGTGCTAATCATTAAACACCAACACAGCACCACTCATCACCAGCACAGAACAACACATCACAACAACAGCATTACTAAGCACCACACTAACATCACTCAGAAACACAACAACATCACTCTACACCACCACAACAGCATCATTCAACAACAACACACTATCACACTACAACTACACACAAACACTTACCACAACAGCACCACTCATCACCACTACAGCATTACTCAGCAGACAAACGTCATACAATAAAAACATGGACGCTTTTAAGAAGCACACACACCAACAGCTATCAATGGACTCTTTCACCAGGCGTACATACACAACAGTCATCAGTACTGCAGTAGTATGTATGAATGAGACTGTTGGTGTGCTAAATACGGCTGTGGTGGTGCAGAGTGATGCTGTGTTGTTGCTCAATGGTACTGTGGGGGTGCAGAATGATAAAGTGGTATTGCTGCGTGTTGCATTCGTGGACATCAGTGATGCCGTTGTTGGGAGAAGTGCAACTGTTGTGGTGCTGAGTTATGCTGTGGTGGTAATTAGTAAACACCAACACAGCACCACTCATCACTATCACAGAACAACACATCACAACAACAGCATTACTAAGCACCACACTAACATCACTCAGGAACACACCAACATCACTCTGCACCACCACAACAGCATCATTCAACAACAACACACTATCACACTACAACCACACACAAACACTTACCACCACAGCACCACTCATTACCACTACAGCATTACTCAGCAAACGTCATACAATCCAAACATGTGCGCTTTTAACAGGCACACACACCAATAGCTAGCAATGGACACTTTCACCAGGCGTACACACACAACAGTCATCAGTGCATCCTTTCAACATGCATACACCCACACAAACAGGCATCAGTCCACGCTTTCAACAGTCACACACACCACCAGCCCGAAGTGCACGCTTTCTAACAACTTTTTTTACGTAGCACACACAATTACAGCTATACAAGCATGCTTTGGTGCTGTACAGTACTGCAGTAGTATGTCTAAATGAGACTGGGGGTGTGCTAAATACGGCTCTAGTGGGGCAGAGTGATGATCTGATGTTGCTCAATGGTACTGTGGGGGTGCCGAATGATAATGTGCTATTGCTGCGTGCTGCAGAAATGGACATCAGGGATGCCGTGGAAGAGAAAAATACCAAACACAAGGCAAGTGCGACCGAAAAACACGTACGGCAAAACGGAACTCAATCCATGGCAAAAAATAAAACTAAATAGCAGCCATTGATAAAATACAAAACACACTCTAAAGAAAGGAGCCAGACAGAAAGTAAGTGCGAGCAAAGCAAGACCTAAAACAATAATTAGATTAACATCACAATAAGGAAATGCATAAACAAAAGTATAACAACTCACAAAGGCACTCTTTAATAATATGAAAATAAAATTGTCATTACCTGTCGATCGTAGCAGCTCATTCCCTGAAATGTAGAAAATATAAAAAAAAACACACAAAGAGAACATAAACAGTGCATACATAATACTTTTAACTACAACAATCAACAAACTAAAAAAAAAAGCATAGCGGCGAAACAAGTCACATACGGGTCCAAAGAACACAAAAAAAAGCCAAGTCGGAGAAAAAATAAACATCAGAGTGCCACCTCATGTGAAACGAAACTACAGGAACTACATACCAGGAAGACACTAGCAAAGATTAGTCAATGCATGGCGAACAATCAACTTAAACACGAGCCACCATTCGCATAAATAACAATAAAAATGCCAAACACAAGGAAAGTGAGAGCGTAATTACAACGTTCGCAATTTAAAAGACATAACATATACAAAAAAATACATTGCTTTATGTAACATTTATAAACATTCCCATTATTAAAGCATCTATCTTTTACAACAGTACTAAAGTATATTGTAACTCAACAGTCGAAAATACACAAGGCGCAATACAAAGAAAACACTCATACATCCTAATAAAACATTATTACTAATACGTATATACACACAAGTATTAATACTTTCAAATTCATGTACTCAATGTTAAAACATGTACATCTTACCAGTCAAACGACGCAGCAACAACCACGGAGGAATAACACACCTTTACCGCACGAACATTCACACCAATCTAGAAAACGCCCCGTTGACGCACGTCAAATGCAACGCTACGTCACACAACGTAGCGCTGCGATTGGCTAAAAATTACGTCACGCTAAACATTACATCACCATCACCAAAAAAAATAGAACGCTAACATCCCTTACGTAACAAACGTAAAGGGAATACATAGCGTACTACACTTTACCAGAACAAAAAAAAAACACAGTTTAAGTAAATGCACTAAACACTTATAAAACCAATACACATACAAAAAACAAAAAGACACATTACATTATAATCAACATTAACACATGCTAAAGACTCACATATGCCAATCACACCCTCACTCACCCTCACTCACCTTCACTCATCCTCACTCACCCTCAACACCTCACCCTCACTCACCCTCAACACCTCACCCTCAAACCCTCACCCTCACTCACCCTCAATACCTCACCCTCACTCACCCTCAACACCTCACTCACCCTCAGCCCCTCACCCTCAACACCTCACCCTCACTCACCCTCACCCTCACTCACCCTCAACCACTCACCCTCACTCACCCTCAACACCTCACCCTCAACAACTCACTCACCCTCACTCACCCTCAACACCTCACCCTCACTCACCCACAACACCTTACCCTCACTCACCCACAACACCTTACCCTCACCCTCACCTTCACTCACCCTCACCCTCATTCACCCTCAACACCTCACTCACACTCACTCTCACTCATCCTCACTCACCCTCAACACCTCACCCTCACTCACCCTCAACACCTCACCCTCACTCACCCTCAGCCCCTCACCCTCAACACCTCACCCTCACTCACCCTCACACTCACTCACCCTCAACCACTCACCCTCACTCACCCACAACACATCACCCTCACTCAACCTCAACACCTCACCCTCAACAACTCAATCACCCTCACTCACTAACGCTCACCCACCCTCACCCTCACTCAGCCTCAACACCTCACCCTCAACGCTTCACCCTCAATCACACTCACGCACCCTCACCCACCCCCACCCTCACACACCTTCACACCCTCAACCTCACACATCCTCACTCACCCTCACACCCTCACACACCCTCACTCAACCTCATGACCTCAACCACACCCTCACATGCCCCCACCCTCACACACCCCCACCCTCACACACACCCGCACTCACACACTCTCACACATCCTCACACACCCACACACATTCTCAATAAGCCTCACACCCTCACCCTCGCCCACAATCACTCACCCTCACCCTCACACCGTCACCCTCACACCATCATCCCCTCACCCTCAATCACCCTCAACCTCACTCACCCTCAACACCTCACCCTCACCTTCACTCACCCTCACCCTCACTCACCCTCAACACCTCACCCTCAACACCTCACTCACACTCACTCTCACTCATCCTCACTCACCCTCAACACCTCACCCTCACTACCTCACCCTCACTCACCCTCAACACCTCACCCTCATTCACCCTCAGCCCCTCACCCTCAACACCTCACCCTTACTCACCCTCACCCTCAACACCTCACCCACAATCACCCTCCCTCACTCACCCTCAGCCCCTCACCCTCAACACCTCACCCTCACTCACCCTCAACCACTCACCCTCACTGACCCACAACACATCACCCTCACTCAACCTCAACACCTCACCCTCAACAACTCAATCACCCTCACTCACTAACGCTCACCCACCCTCACCCTCACTCAGCCTCAACACCTCACCCTCACTCACCCTCAAAGCTTCACCCTCAATCACACTCACGCACCCTCACCCACCCCCACCCTCACACACCTTCACACCCTCAACCTCACACATCCTCACTCACCCTCATACCCTCACACACCCTCACTCAACCTCATGACCTCTACCACACCCTCACATGCCCCCACCCTCACACACCCCCACCCTCACACACACCCGCACTCACACACTCTCACACATCCCCGCACACCCACTCACATTCTCAATAAGCCTCACACCCTCACCCTCGCCCACAATCACTCACCCTCACCCTCACACCGTCACCCTCACACCATCATCCCCTCACCCTCAACACCTCACCCTCATTCACCCTCACTCACCATCAACACACTATCACACTACAACCACACACAAACACTTACCACCACAGCACCACTCATCACCACTACAGCATTACTCGGCAGACAAAAGTCATACAATCAAAACATGTACGCTTTTAACAGTCACACACACAACAACAGCTATCAATGGGCACTTTCACCAGGCATACACACACAACAGTCATCAGTACTGCAGTAGTATGTATAAATGAGACTGTTGGTGTGCGAAATACGGATGTGGTGGTGCAGAGTGATGCTGTGTTGTTGCTCAATGGTACTGTGGGGGTGCAGAAAGATAAAGTGGTATTGCTGCGTGTTGCATTGGTGGACATCAGTGATGGCGTTGTTGGGAGAAGTGCAACTGTTGTAGTGCTGAGTTATGCTGTGGTGGTAATCATTAAACACCAACACAGCACCACTCATCACCAGCACAGAACAACACATCACAACAACAGCATTACTAAGCACCACACTAACATCACTCAGAAACACAACATCACTCTACACCACCACAACAGCATCATTCAACAACAACACACTATCACACTACAACTACACACAAACACTTACCACAACAGCACCACTCATCACCACTACAGCATTACTCAGCAGACAAACGTCATACAATCAAAAAAAGGACGCTTTTAAGAAGCACACACACCAACAGCTATCAATGGACTCTTTCACCAGGCGTACACACACAACAGTCATCAGTACTGCAGTAGTATGTATGAATGAGACTGTTGGTGTGCTAAATACGGCTGTGGTGGTGCAGAGTGATGCTGTGTTGTTGCTCAATGGTACTGTGGGGGTGCAGAATGATAAAGTGGTATTGCTGCGTGTTGCATTCGTGGACATCAGTGATGCCGTTGTTGGGAGAAGTGCAACTGTTGTGGTGCTGAGTTATGCTGTGGTGGTAATTATTAAACACCAACACAGCACCACTCATCACTAGCACAGAACAACACATCACAACAACAGCATTACTAAGCACCACACTAACATCACTCAGCAACACACCAACATCACTCTGCACCACCACAACAGCATCATTCAACAACAACACACTATGACACTACAACCACACACAAACACTTACCACCACAGCACCACTCATTACCACTACAGCATTACTCAGCAGACAAACGTCATACAATCCAAACATGTGCGCTTTTAACAGGCACACACACCAACAGCTAGCAATGGACACTTTCACCAGGCGTACACACACAACAGTCATCAGTGCATCCTTTCACCATGCATACACCCACACAAACAGGCATCAGTCCACGCTTTCAACAGTCACACACACCACCAGCCCGAAGTGCACGCTTTCTAACAACTTTTTTTACGTAGCACACACAATTACAGCTATACAAGCATGCTTTGGTGCTGTACAGTACTGCAGTAGTATGTCTAAATGAGACTGGGGGTATGCTAAATACGGCTCTAGTGGGGCAGAGTGATGATCTGATGTTGCTCAATGGTACTGTGGGGGTGCCGAATTATAATGTGCTATTGCTGCGTGCTGCATAAATGGACATCAGGGAGGCCGTGGAAGAGAAAAATACCATACACAAGGCAAGTGCGACCGAAAAACACGTACAGCAAAACGGAACTCAATCCATGGCAAAAAATAAAACTAAATAGCAGCCATTGATAAAATACAAAACACACTCTCAAGAAAGGAGCCAGACAGAAAGTAAGTGCGAGCAAAGCAAGACCGAAAACAATAATTAGATTAACATCACAATAAGGAAATGCATAAACAAAAGTATAACAACTCACAAAGGCACTCTTTAATAATATGAAAAAAAAATTCTCATTACCTGTCGATCGTAGCAGCTCATTCCCTGAAATGTAGAAAATATAAAAAAAACACACACAAACAGAACATAAACAGTGCATACATAATATTTTTAACTACAACAATCAACAAACAAAAATAAAAAGCATAGCGGCGAAACAAGTCACATACGGGTCCAAACAACACACAAAAAAGCCAAGTCAGAGAAAAAATAAACATCAGAGTGCGACCTCACTACCTCACCCTCACTCACCCTCAACACCTCACCCTCACTAACCTCACCCTCAACACCTCACCCACAATCACCCTCTCTCACTCACCCTCACCATCACTCACCCTCACTCACCCTCAACACCTCACCCTCACTCACCCTCAACACCTCACCCTCACCTTCACTCAACCTCACCCTCACTCACCCTCAACGCCTCACCCTCAGTCAGCCACACTCACCCTCAAACTCTCACCCGCAATCACCCTCACCCTCACTCACCCTCACCCTCACCCTCAACACCTCACCCTCACTCACCCTCAACCCCTCACCCTCACTCACCCACAACACCTTACCCTCACCCTCACTCACCCTCAACACCTCACACTCACTATCACCCTCAACCTCACTCACCCTCACTCACCCTCAACACCTCACCCTCATTCACCCTCACCCACACTCACCTTCATGACCTCAACAACACACCCTCACATGCCCCCACACTCACACACACCCGCCCTCACAAACTATCACACATCCTCACACACCCACACACATTCTCAATAAGCCTCACACCCTCACCCTCCCCCACCCTCACTCACCCTCACCCTCACACCATCATCCCCTCACCCTAACTCACCCTCAACATCACTCACCCTCAACACCTCACCCTCAACAACTCACTCACCCTCACTCACTAACGCTCACCCACCCTCACCTTCACTCACCCTCAACACCTCACCCTCACTCACCCTCAACACTTCACCCTCAACACCTCACCCTCAACACCTCACTCACCCTCATCCTCACTCACCCTCAACTCCTCACCCACACCCACCCTCAACAACTCACCCTCACTCACCCTCAACACCTCACACTCACCTACACTCACCATCACCCTCAACCTCACTCACCCTCACTAACACTCAACACCTCACCCTCATTCACCCTCACCCACACTCACCTTCATGACCTCAACAACACACCCTTACATGCCCCCACACTCACACACCCCCACCCTCACACACACCCGCCCTCACAAACTCTCACACATCCTCACACACCCACACACATTCTCAATAAGCCTCACACCCTCACCCTCGCCCACCCTCACTCACCATCACCCTCACACCATCATCCCTTCACCCTAACTCACCCTCAACATCACTCACCCTCAACACCTCACCCTCAACAACTCATTCACCCTCACTCACTAACGCTCACCCACCCTCACCTTCACTCACCCTCAACACCTCACCCTCACTCACCCTCAACACTTCACACTCAACACCTCACCCTCAACACCTCACTCACCCGCACTCTCACTCATCCTCACCCACCCTCAACACCTCACCCTCACTCACCCTCAACACCTCACCTTCACTCACCTTCAACACCTTATCCTCACTCACCCACAACACCTTACCCTCACCCTCACTCACCCTCAACACATCACCCTCACCTACACTCACCATCACCCTCACTCACCCTCAACACCTCATCCTTAACCCCTCACTCACCCTCACTCTCACTCATCCTCACTCACCCTCAACACCTCACACTCACTCACCCTCAACACCTCACCCTCAGTCACCCTCAACACCTCCCCCCCTCACCCCCTCACCTTCAACACCTCACCCTCACTCACCCTCAACACCTCACCCTCAATCACCCTCCCTCATTCACCCTCACCATCACTCACCCTCAACACCTCACCCTCACCTTCACTCAACCTCACCCTAACTCACCCTCAACGACTCACCCTCAGTCACCCACACTCACCCTCAAAAACACAACCGCACTCAGCCTCACTCACCCTCACCCTCAGTCACCCTCAACACCTCACCCTCACTCACCCTCAACACCTCACCCTCCACCCCTCCCCCTCAACGCCTCACCCTCACTCAACCTCAACACCTCACCCACCCTCAACACATCACCCTCACTCACCCACAACAACTCACCCTCAAACCCTCACCCTCACTCACAACAATATTATGTTACAATTGGTATCACATTGGCAAAAGATTAAACTATTGCCATTGTAAATAACAAACATATTAATTCGCTATTTTCAAAACAAGCACATAAATAAAAATGCAGTCCTTTACAATACCAATAGCACAAAATTTCCAAATGCAAGACCTATTGCAACACACATACACAAACGGCAGTCACCCACTCTGCTTCATTCACCCACTCTGCTTCAGTCACCCACTCTGCTTCAGTCACCCCCTCTGCTTCAGTCACCCCCTCTGCTTCAGTCACCCCCTCTGCTTCAGTCACCCCCTCTGCTTCAGTCACCCACTCTGCTTCAGTCACCCACTCTGCTTCAGTCACCCACTCTCCATCATTCACCCACTCTCCATCATTCACCCACTCTCCATCATTCACCCACTCTCCATCATTCACCCACTCTCCATCATTCACCCACTCTGCAAATTTATGAATGTTATGCCATTTTCATACACATAAACAACTTTTACGACGGAAAAAAAGGGGGTCTCCGGAGTAGTGCATCAGATACGTTATACACAAAATATACTTCCCAAAAGTGACCTACAGGATGCAAGGATGTTAATCAGGCTTCGGGCCAAAAAGCAAATAAAATTTGTACAATATTACAACAATATTACACCAACAAAACAAATACAAATATGTGGCAGGAAGCGAGGACGAGGATGTACAAAGACAAAAGTGAAACAGCCAACTTTTTCTTGGGGCAATAAACAAGCACTATTCATCCGGAGAATGGGATGGATTAAAGACAATAGTCAACAGTTACACAAAAACCCGTATGCATAGAACAATAGCAGTTATTCACACGGAATTACATCTAATATAAGAAACATATTACGAAAATACAACTATTCTGAAACAGCCAACTTTTTCTGGGGGCAATAAACAAGCACTATTCATCCGGAGAATGGGACGGATTAAAGACAATAGTCAACAGTTACACAAAAACCCGTACGCATAGAACAATAGCAGTTATTCACACGGAATTACATCTAATATAAGAAACATATTACGAAAATACAACTATTCTGAAACAGCCAACTTTTTCTGGGGGCAATAAACAAGCACTATTCATCCGGAGAATAGGACGGATTAAAGACAATGGTCAACAGTTACACAAAAAGCCGTACGCATACAACAATAGCAGTTATTCACACGTAATTACTTCTAATATAAGAAACATATTACGAAAATAGAACTATTCTTTCACAAAAAGCAAAAAAAAATAACATTACATCACTGTACATCCACTTCATACATTGCTACGAATAATAAAGTCAGCAAATATACAAAGTTTGCTTTCATACATCAAGTACGTCAATAACATATAATCCGGCTAGTTCAGCATCACAAGAAAAAATAATGCAAACACAACTTACATCAATGTATTAAAAAAAAATTAGCACTTCAAAGTTCGAAAAACAGCTTTTGTTTTTGTCAAATAACAAAAAACAGCAAAAAATATATTACATTACAGTTTAACAAAACATATGCATTACATATCAACAATAAAAAACAAAACTTTCCGTTACATTACAAACATTTACAAATATTACGATCGAAAAAAATACATTTCGCAAGTCTTTAACTTAAACATAGTATATATACTACATTACATTACATAATAACAATCTTTAATACTTTCTTACCTGTCAAACGACGCAGCAACACCACAGGAACAAGAACACGCCTTCCGCGCACCAACATTCTCGATCTCTGGGGAATTCCACCGTTGACGTATGCAAATCGGAACGCTACGTCAAAAACGTCGCGCTCCGATTGGCTACAAATAAACGTCAAAAAAAATAAACACACACAACACAAAAAAAACTAGACCGCTAAACATAGCCAACGTCGAAGTGACGCATTGCGTCGGCCATTTTTAAAAAAAAAAAAAAAAAAGGGACTCCACAAACACGTTAAACACATAACACCGCACAGTTAGTACAAAACATACACAGTTACATTACATACAAATATACACATAAGACAGAAGGAATACAAAGGGAACATCTAACACCTTTTGTAAAACACAACACATATTACTTTATTAATATTAACATACACACACTCATAACATCACCCTCACACACCAAAACTATCACACTCCTTCACACACCTTCAATAACCCTAACACAACATCTCCCTCATACACCATCACACACCTTCAGCCTCACACCCACTTACTCACACTCACACTCACACACACTCACACCCACTCACACTCACACACCCTCACTCCCCTCAAAAAATAACACCCCTCACAACAAGCTCACACTCACTACACCGGACAGCCGCACCCACTCACACCCCTCACACTCTATCACCATCAACACCACTCCGCCTCACACAGCCTTAGCCTCATCCCCTCACCCTCACACATGCACAATAACCATCACACCATTACCCTCACACACTCTAACTCTCAGCCGCAACAACTCACTCACACTCCCTCGCTCACCCTCACACACTCACACCCCCTCACCCTCACACCCCCTCACTCACACTCACTCACAATAACTCACACTCAGACTCACACACCCTCACGCTCACACACCCTCACACGCCCTGTGCCTAACAACACCTCTCACACCCTCAATAACCCTCACACACACTCACACTCACACACCGTCACACACCATAAACGTCACACCCCCTCACTCACCCTCACACACACCCCCTCAAACTCAAACACCTTACACTCACACACACACGCTCCAATAAAACTCATCACAACACTCTCAAACTCACTACACCACACACACTCTCAGACGCAAACAACATCACTCATCCTCATCCTCACACACGCTCACACCCCTCACACTCACAACAACACCCTCACACCCCCTCACTCACACTCACTCACACTCACTCCCAATGACTCAAACTCACCCTCACACACCCTCACCCTCACACACCGTCACACACCCTCTGATTAACAACACCTCACACACCCTCACTCACCCTCACACACACACCCCCTCATCCTCAAACACCTTACCCTCACACACACACGCTCCCCTAAAACTCATCACAACACTCTCACACTCACGACACTTCACACACTCTCAGACGCAAACAACATCACTCATCCTCACACTTACACACACTCACACCCCCTCACCCTCACACCCCATCACACTCACACACGCTCACTCACCTCACACTCACAACAACACCCTCACACCCCCTCACTCACACTCACTCCAAATAACTCACCCTCACACACCCTCACCCTCACACACCAGCACACACCCTCTGTGTAACAAAACCTCGCACACCCTCACTCACCCTCACACACACTAACACTCACGCACCGTCACACACCCAAAAAGTCACACACCCTCACCCTCACACACCCTAAAAATATCACCCCCTAACGCTCACACCCCCTAACACTCACACCCGCCTAACAGTCACCCCCTAACACTCACCCCCTCACCCTCACCCCCTCACCCTCACCCCTCACACTCACTCCCTCAACACACCACCCTCACCCCCTCACACCCCCTCATTCACTCTCATTCACCCTAACACACCCTCACCCTCTCACACACCCCTCACACACCCCCTCACTCACGCTCTCACACACCACCTCACACACCCCCTCACTCACCCTCTCACACACCCCCTCACTGACCCTCTCACACCCGCTCAGCCTCACCCTCACTCTCCCTTACACTCCCTCACCCCCTCAACCTCCCTCACCCTCCTTCCCCTTCCCTCACCCTCACCCCCCTCACCCTCAAATCCCTCATACTAACACCCTCATCCACAACCCCCTTAACACTCACCCCACTCACCCTCACCCTCACCCCCCTCACACTCCCCCTCCCCCCCTCACCCCCCTCACCCTCACACCCCTCACCCTCACACCCCTCACTCTCACCCCCGTCCCCCTCACCCCCCTCACCCTCACCCTGACACCCCTCAGACCCCTCACCCTCACCCCCCTCACCCCCCTCACACTCACCCCCCTCACCCTCACACCCCTCACCCTCACACCCTTCACCCTCACACCACTCACCCTCCCTCACCCTCCCTCCCCTCACCCTCAACTCCCTCATACTAACCCCCCATATCCTCAACACCCTTAACCCTCACCCCACTCACCCTCACCCCCCTCACACTCACCCTCACCCTCCCCCCCTCACCCACACCCCCTTCACCCTCACACACCTCACCCTCACACCCCTCACCCCCCTCACCCTCACCCCACTCCCCCTCACCCTCACCCCCCTCACCCTCACCCTCACCCTGACACCCCTCACCCTCACCCCCCTCACACTCACCCCCCTCACCCTCACACCCCTCACCCTCACACCCCTCACCCCCACACCCTTCACCCTCACACCACTCACCCTTCCTCACCCTCCCTCCCCTCCCCTCACCCTCACCCTCACCCCCCTCACCCTCAACTCCCTCATACTAACCCCCCTCATCCTCAACACCCTTAACTCTCACCCCACTCACCCTCACCCTCACCCCCCTCACACTCACCCTCACCCTCCCCCCCCTCACCAGCACCCCCCTCACCCTCACACCCCTCACCCCCCTCACCCTCACCCCCCTCCCCCTCACACTCACCCCCCTCACACTCACCCTCACCCTCACACCCCTCACCCTCACCCCCCTCACCCCCCTCACACTCACCCCCCTCACCCTCACACCCCTCACCCTCACACCCTTCACCCTCACACCACTCACCCTCACACCACTCAGTGCTACAACACATTTTGTGTTACAATATGTGTCAGATTTACGAAACATAAAACTATTGGCATTGTAAATAACAAAGCAATTATTTTCGCAATTTAAAAAAAAAAACATCCTCACCCTCAAACTTTCACCCTCAACACCTCACTCACACTCACTCTCACTCACCCTCACTCAGCCTCAACTACTCCCCCTCACTCACCCTCAACACCTCACCCTCACTCACCCTCAACACCTCACCCTCACTCACCCTCAACACCTCACCCTCACTCACCCTCACCCACCCTCACGCTCACCCTCACTCACCCTCAACACCTCACCCTCAAACAGTGCAATAGCTCTCAGACCATTTCAGTTACAGCTTTTAGAAATTTTTATGGCTTTTTTTATTTGTAATTCTTTAGCATTGGCTACAGGAAACAAAAATGCTAAACATTTACAAAAAAAACCCATAAACAATTCTAAAAGCACTAACTCTAATGGTGCGAGACCTATTGCATTTCCAATGCTTGTTTTTAATAGTTGTTAGGGGGTGTCTCTGTATAGGTTAGTCTAGGCTCTGAAGCATATGCATTAGTAAAGGTTATCGCTCAGTGGTTAATCATTGTCACTCAGATTGCCTCTTTCCCTCCATGTGGATGGTGATGAGTACGCTTGTTTCAGGCACGTTTGATGCTTGACAAATTACATCACCGACTTTGCGTCTGTGATGAATTGTGGATTTCCTTCATGGGTTACGCGTAGTTTTGCAGGGTAAAGAAGTGCATAATGGATTTCTGCCTTCTGCAGCAGGCGCTTCACCGGAAGGAATTCTCATCTGCCGCCTGGACACTCTGAGTTTCCAGCATGTCTATGCAAGTCCCATGTTGGCCTACTCTCTTTTTTACTTGGTCCAGGCCAGCAGCCAATGCGTTCCCCATTTAGAAAGTGTCAACCTACCCCCTGAGTTGGTGGGAGTAAGGCTGCAGCAGGGTGTTCCAGGCAATTTGTTTGCGGTTGGTATTCTGCTGCGTCCCCGTGTT
>NW_028255311.1:0-27562 GCF_964263255.1 Lissotriton vulgaris
GATGATACCCTTTAAAACTAGCAGTAACATGATCCTCACCTGACCATAGTCACTGAGCACTTTGGCCCACATGCATCAATATCGGCTTTTGCGATTTCTAAATTGCGAAAAATAGCGATTCGCAATTTAGAAATCGCAAAAGCCTATGCATGATTATTTTTTCCTTTTTTATGCAATTCGGTAAAAATCGCTATTTTTACCGAATCGCATAAAAAATGCGATTTTCACATTGCGAATTCGCAATTCCCATTCCTTCCTATGGGCCAAAATGCCCATAGGAATGAATGGGAATTGCGAATTCGCAATTTGAAATCGCAAATCATCAATCCATTTCAAGGGTGGAGAGTGGGGTCTAAATGACCCCCCTATGCACCCCTGAAATGTATTTTTCGCATCATGTTGCACACACACAGGTCCTAAGGACATGTGTGTCCGTAACATGAATGTTTTAAAAATGCATTTTCTTTTTTTTTATTTTTTTTATAGGTTTGAGAGGGGGTAGACCAGACTTAGGTTGTCCGGGTATTAGAGGGCACCCGTTATCTTTTTTTTAAAATTTTTTATTTTTTTATTTGGCAAATTCAGACAAAATACACATTCCCGGAAAGAAAAAAAAGAAAAATACAAAATGTATCATTTCATATCATAACCTGAGTAACAGGAATAGTACAGAAACATATGTTATGTTATGTTATAGTAGGTTTATATAGCGCACGGCTACTCTAAAAGAGTGTCCCGGCGCTTTCCACAGGCAGCTCAGTGTATAACAACATAACAAGGAGAAACAGATAGACGGGAAAGAGAAAAGGCCCACCAGAAAAAAATTAGAGATTAAAAAGCCAGGTCTTCAGGCTCTTCCTGAACTGAAGCAGATTGGAGGTGCTGCGTAGCGCCAGTGGGAGCGAATTCCACAACTGGGGTGCCTTGAAGCTGAAAGAGCGCCCCCCGGTGCGGGCCTTCCTCACACGCGGAACCACAGCCGTGAAGAGAGATTCAGACCGGAGTGAGCGGGCTGGACGATAAAACGCCAGCCTCTGCTGCAGGTACCCGGCGCCTGAGCCATGCAATGCTTTGTGCATCAGCGTCAAAGATTTGAACATAATCCGTTTCTGGATGGGCAGCCAATGGAGCGTCTGCAGCAACCCAGAAGCGCGTGCTCGCCTATGTAGGCCAAAGATGGCGCGGGCAGCAGAGTTTTGTGCCACCTACAGGCGCTGGACCAGATAGTCAGGGAGGCCAAGAAAGAGGGCATTGGCGTAATCCAACCTGGATCCAATAAGCGCTTGCACAGTGATCTGCCTGTGCTCCACAGACAGCAATGGAAGGAACTTGCGGAGCATCTTTAAAATGCCGAAACAGGTGCCGGCCAGGCCGAGGACATGAGTTCTCAATGAAAGCTTGTTGTCCAGCTTGACACCAAGGTTTTTAGCAACCAATGATGATTGTGCGGGAGGACACATGTCAGATGGCCACCATTGCCGCCACTCAGGGTCGGTGGCACAGCCAAAAAATAAGACCTCCGACTTACTGGAGTTGGCTTTCAGACTGTTCTGCTGGAACCAGTCGAAGACCATTCCCAGACAGCCCCGAATATTCTCTCCGTCCCATGCCTGGTCTTTACCGCACGTGAAGAGGAGTTGCGTGTCGTCGGCGTAGGACGCGATCTGGGCCCCATACGCCTCCACCGCCGCCGCCAGAGGGGTCATGAAGATGTTGAACAACGATGGGCTCAACACAGAACCCTGTGGAACCCCGACTCCCAATGGCGGCATCTCGGCGGAGCTCTGGGAAACCCAGATCGTCTGGCGGCGGCCTTCAAGGAAAGATGTGAACCATTTGAGCACCGTCCCCCTAAGGCCGATGTCATAAAGCCTGGCGAGGAGCGCCTCATGGGGGACGGTGTCAAAGGCTGCCGACAGGTCCAACATGACTAGCATGGCCTTGCCACCAACATCCAAGGTCTCCCTGATGATCTCCGAGACCTCCAACAACGCCGTTTCCGTGCTAAAATTAGGACGGAATCCGGATTGGGATGGATGGAGCAGATTAACATAACATAACAATGGCATAATAGCAATAGACAAAGAGAAGAATATGAGAAAAAGAAAAAAAACGCAAGCAGGTATATTTTATTAAAAAAAAGAAAAGAAAAAAAAGGAAAAAAGAATACAACCTAACAAAATAGAAAGAAAGAAGCCAGGTAAGCAGAAAAAATATCAAATTATTTAGTCAATGACAGAATCTAAGTGTCCCCTCTCATTAGTATACCACCTAGAGATAGGATCCCAAATCTGTGCTCCAACTGCTCTTGCTTTTCTACCTCTAGTAGCATATATTGCAATTTCTTGTTTATAGATTGCGAGGAGTCGACTTAGCCACATCCGAAAAGTAGGGGGTTCCGGATCTTTCCATCGAGCAGCCAGAATGATACGAAAAACGGCATAGCCCAGAAAAACAACCGCTTGTTCCTCACTATTATGACCCAAAGAGTCATCGTGGCCTAATATATACAGAGTTAATGAGTCTCTTATCTGATGTCCGAAGACCTTGGCCCAAAACTCCAGTATCATGGCCTTTAACTAAGCATGGGCGGATTTTGCGGATCCACGATCCGCGGATTTTGCGGATTTGCGGATCGTGGATCCGCAAAATCCGCAGATTTTGTGGATTTGCGGATCCGCGGATTTGGGGCGGGGATTCCATGCGAGTGCACATGCCTCTTGTGTGCATAAAAGGTCAGAGAAAGATCAGTTCAGCAGATGAAGAGAAAGAAGCCCCTGGTCACAAGAACAGCACGGGTATTGTGCTCGTGAAAGTCAAGGATGCAATGGCCTCTATACAGCATCACAGCTGATTTTCCACGGTAGAGTTGGGAAGAAGGCACAAATGTCCAGCCTCGACGACGCTCACGATTGTTTTTGGGCTAATGAATGAATCACTGAATTTGAGCATCAACTATTTCGAGCGACCATGTGTGTGTTACTATGCAATCGCCCCGAAGGGCGCAGGGGTCCCTTGAGTGAGCTGTCCATCATAGTGGGTGAATGGCGGGAAGACGGTGCAAACCGTGAGTGTGTGGGTGGGGCCAAACGTGCGGGGCTTCCATGCGAGTTCACATGCCTCTTGTGTGCATAAAAGGTCAGAGAAAGATCAGTTCAGCAGATGAAGAGAAAGAAGCCCCTGGTCACAAGAACAGCACAGGTATTGCGCTCGTGAAAGTCACGGATGCAAAAGCCTCTATCCAGCATCACAGCTGATTTTCCACAGTACATTTGGGAAAAGACAGCACACCAGCCTGGCCTGTTATAACTATTTTACGATGGCGCCGGCAAGCTGCCAGCGCCATCCTAAAATAGTTACTAAATTAGCTTCAACAGGAAGCTCTAATAGATAAAATTGAGCACCTGCTTTATTTTATCCATTAGAGCTTCCTGTTGAAGCTAACTTAGTAACTATTTTAGGATGGCGCTGGCAGCTTGCCGGCGCCATCGTAAAATAGTTACAACAGGCCAGGCTTCAACTTTTGCCCCCGGATCCGCCGCTCGCGGATTTGCGAATTCTCGGTAAATTCGCGGGAGTTCGCGGATCACGAATTTACCGAAAATTCGCAAAATCCGCGAGCGGAACGGATTTTAAGCTCATACTTACCTTTAACAATGCCAGTTCCGAGCATTCAGGAAACATATGTAATAAATTGGCCAATGGTTGTTTGCATCTTGGGAAAACAATAAGGAGGACCCCACTCTACGTAGTAGAGGACGGTGGGGAAAATGTCATTAAAGAAAGAACAGGCGTCCAGGTTCGTGGGACAAGATGTTGTCTCTTGGTACGGAATCAGTGGGTATCACTTACTATGAACGAGGGTGTTTATTCCCCTGAGGAAGGCAAAGCGAGTACACACCTATTTTGGCATTTTCAATCAGTACTGACAAAAATTCTGCTGTATAGACATATTTGGTATTTACAATAACTTAGGAAAAATTGCACGTATGTGGATTTCAAAAGACAAGTCATAGGGCATTGACAAAGTTATGGGCTGTTAGTTCAAGTATCTATAGTCAAAACCGTACATTCACTTAACAACTGCTCCCATACATGGGAAACTCTTAGATTAAAAACATATATCAACTCAAACGTTTGGTCACACAATTAAATTTTATTACACATTGCACAATGTAAAAAACATATTAAAAAGATTTATCCATAAATAAGATCATCACAATGTTAAAAAGTCAAAGAATCACAGGGTCGACGCGGCGTTTCGGCTTTTTTCTAGTATGCCTTCATCAGGACAGATTCTTGTTTATCCAAATGGATCTGATTATCCATGTGGTTTGAACTGTATGGTTCTACCAGAAGTCCTTTTTGGTGATATGGACCTCGGTGCTTTGCTTCGCTAATATTCGCAAAGTTGCTCAAAGTTATGGGTGAGTTTGGCGCCAAATCAAGCACTATTTAGGCTAGTACAACGCACGGTCTGGTCATTTATAACAGAACGCCGTGCGGTGATCGAAGGAAAGGACTGTCAGGGAACAAGGAGCAAGGAGGCCGACAAACAAATCACGGATATCAACTAATGACAGATGAAGATGTCAACGAAATTAACCTTACCTAATTGAAAGAGGTTGAGGTCCATTATTAATTTTCTCCAGTTCCCACGGGAACCCGGTACCTAAATTACAGAACGGTGGCTCCTCCTGGCAGTTAAATACACGGCAGATACATAGCCCCATCAAGGTAAACTTTCATACCACTTGGAATACAAGCATAAGTTAAAGGAGTGGAAATTAAACTCACCCATAACTTTGAGCAACTTTGCGAATATTAGCGAAGCAAAGCACCGAGGTCCATATCACCAAAAAGGACTTCTGGTAGAACCATACAGTTCAAACCACATGGATAATCAGATCCATTTGGATAAACAAGAATCTGTCCTGATGAAGGCATACTAGAAAAAAGCCGAAACGCCGCGTCGACCCTGTGATTCTTTGACTTTTTAACATTGTGATGATCTTATTTATGGATAAATCTTTTTAATATGTTTTTTACATTGTGCAATGTGTAATAAAATTTAATTCTGTGACCAAACGTTTGAGTTGATATATGTTTTTAATCTAAGAGTTTCCCATGTATGGGAGCAGTTGTTAAGTGAATGTACGGTTTTGACTATAGATACTTGAACTAACAGCCCATAACTTTGTCAATGCCCTATGACTTGTCTTTTGAAATCCACATACGTGCAATTTTTCCTAAGTTATTGTAAATACCAAATATGTCTATACAGCAGAATTTTTGTCAGTACTGATTGAAAATGCCAAAATAGGTGTGTACTCGCTTTGCCTTCCTCAGGGGAATAAACACCCTCGTTCATAGTAAGTGATACCCACTGATTCCGTACCAAGAGACAACATCTTGTCCCACGAACCTGGACGCCTGTTTGCATCTTGGGCAGTTATCGTCGGCCCGGAGACCCCAAGCAAATAATTTTGCCGGTGTGTAGTATAAGTTATATATGACTCTGTAGTATTGTGCTTTTAAGTTGGAGGCTATAAAGTATTTTGCCGAAAGAGCAATTGAAAGATCAATATCAACATTGGGGTTTGCTAGTTTTACGGCCCAAGATTGTTCGGTTCGCTCAAGATCGTCAGGGGTTTTTACCATCAACATCTGATAAAGAGCCCCTATTCTTGTAGATTTTTCACCTATAACCTCAAAAAGCAGCAAATTATCCAATAAAATTGTTGGTATAACGTTACGGATACTCGACAATATTTGATAATATTTGAGAAAGTCACAGGCGGGAATAGAATATTTTTCTTGGAAAGATTCAAAAGAGGTGGGGATACTATGTCCTAAAAAGTCACCGACTGTGTTCATACCTAGACGCTCCCACCTTTGCGAGGTAGTATCATTAAGAGAGGGGGAGATAATCTTGCTGTTCCACAAAGGGGTATATTTTGTAAAAGTGGGAATAGATAGATATTTAGAAATGGCTTTCCACACAGCCCATGCATCTAGAACTGTCTTCAGTTTAATTTTTTTATAATGCGAGGACTCTACTTGCCTTAAAAATAGCCCTTTACACTTATCACCAAGGCTGAGTTCGTAAATCGAAGGAATGTATGGATCTGGAGGTAATGAGGTAATTTTTTTACCAGTCAGTAGGGGATCCATGGATTGAATTAATGTTGCCCATAGATATAGTTTTAGGTTAGGAATAGCTAGTCCTCCTCTGTCTTGAGGTAACGACATCAGAGTGAGGGCTCTTCTTATCCTACCATAGCTCCACATAAATTTAGAGATGGTAGAATCGATGGTCTTAATGAAGTTTGCTCCAGCCAGCAACGGAATTGCTCTAAAAAGGTAGAGAATCACTGGAAAAATATTCTTTTTTATGTAGTTTGCCCTTCCGACTATAGATAGGTGTAGGTTATCGATTCTTTTAAGGTCATTTTTAATTTTATCAATAAGGGGGGTGTAATTCAGATGACTAATTTTATCCACCTCAAAATAGAGGCATACACCTAAATATGTAGCCTCTTTAGCCTTAAGAGGGCTTTCATATTGAATATTTTTAGTAGCAAGTACCATAGTTTTATCCCTATTTAGGGAATATCCTGAGTAAGTGCCAAAGGCCTGGGTAACTATTTCGATTTCCAGAATTGCATCGGCAGGATTGGTGGTTATGACGGCAACATCATCGGCGTATGCCATGACTTTGGTGGAATATGAGCCTACATTAACTGGTTGAATTGAGGGTGTCAAAAAAAGCTTCTGACTAAGGGGGTCTATGTACAAGGCAAATAATATCGGGGAGCATGGACACCCCTGCCTTGTGCCTCTTTGTACCTCAATAAACTCCGACTCAGCACTGCATATAGAGATGTTTGCCCTGGGGCTGGTATATATGGCTTTAATGGCTTTGATAAAGTTGTTTCCAAAATTCTTACGTTCCAAGATGTTCCAGAGAAACTGCCATGATACACGATCGAAAGCCTTTTCGGCATCGAGGAGGATCATCGACATCTCGCCCCCCGTGGCCCCATGATATCAAAAAGGGTAATGGCTCTCCGGGTATGATCTGTAGTGCCCTTCCCGGGAATAAAGCCGTGTTGCCAAGGGGATACGAGATGTTCGATGACCCCGCTCAGCCGATTAGCCAGTATTTTGGCGTAAAGCTTTGAGTCAGAGTTTATCAAGGATATCGGCCTATATGATGAGGGGAGATGAGATGGTTTTCCCTTTTTGTGGAAAATTACTATGTTCGTTTGTTTCCAGGAGTCGGGTGGAGTTGAGTGGTACTGTACTCTGAGAAACAAATCCAGTAGAAAGGGTATTATTTGATTACCTAGGATTTTATATAAATCCAGAGGAATTTTATCTGGACCCGCCGCTTTACCATTGGCGAGTACGGATAAGGCAATCTCTACCTCCGTGACCGTGATTTCTCAGTCCAGATTTGCTTTGACCCTATCATCAATCATAGTGTTTGAGTCTTGATCTGGGAGCCAGCTGATCAAGAATGTTGTAATATCAGCATCAGAGTATGAAACATCATTGTGATAAAGTTTCTGATAGTATTTTTGGAATACATTTACAATATCCTGCGTGGAAGAGTATTCCTTACCCTCAAATTCAATCATCTTTATGTTACTGTATGATTGTTTTTGGCGTGTTCGTAGTGCTAGCTGCCTACCAACATTTCCCCCTGATTCGTATAGCTTGGTTTTATTTGCCTGATAGGTTTCGGCGGCTTTCTGGATTAAAGAATTATTAATTTCATTCTTTAGAATCAGTATTTTTTTGAGGGTTTCTGAGGTTGAGTCACCCTGACCTATCTGAGTGGCATGATGGGTCTCAAGATCGGAGAGTTCTTGCATGAGCTGTACATTGATATTATCCTCCTTCTTCCTTTTATTAGCTACAAATGAGATAGTTTCTTCCCTTAATGCCGCTTTAAAACAGTCCCAGACAGTTGTTCTTGAAGCACTAAACCGATTGCAATCAAAGAAACCCTGAACCCATAATTTAATGTGTGTTATGTATTCCTGATTGACCAAAAGTCTTCTATCAAAGGTCCATTGGGTCTTTGATTTTACCATTTTAGCAGTGTCAAAGATGAAGGTAAGTGCATTATGGTCCGAGATTGTTTTGGGGGATTTAATTATATCAATGATAGCCAAACCCTCTAAAGATGACATAACGTAGTCAATTCGAACATATTTGTTGTGGGGATGAGAAAAATACGTGTAACCATCAGCATTTTTTCCGGACAGATCCCACACATCCAATAAGTTATGACTTTCCATCAGCTGCCTTAGTGCATTAAATACCTTTGGTTTGTGCCCTTTATAGCTTAAAGACAATCGGTTATCGATGAGCAATCCTACGTCAATATTAAAATCCCCACAAAAAATAAGAGGGCCTGTCCAGGAGGCCAATTCAATTTCTAGCTCCTGAAAAATAGTAGGATCATCGAGGTTTGAGCCATATATTGCACATATCGTGAGGCCGAGTTTTAACTGAACTATGGCCCATCTACCATATTTATCAGCCAATCTGCGAGTCGGGTGACCCATTATTAAGCATGGGCGAATTTTGCGAATCTCGCGTTCGCGAATTTTGCGGATTTGCGAACTCGCAATCCGCAAAATCAGCGAATTCTCGCGAATTTGCGGATTTTTTTTTGTGTTTGCGCGGGTTTCTGCCAGTTCGCGAGGGTTTTGTACGATTTCGCAAATTGCGAACTTACCTGTCGGGTCGCAAGTTTCGCGAACTTGTTGTTTCTACGTGTCCAGCCTGTTTGGGACACTCTTCTTCATCACTGCCACTCTCTGTCACCACTGCCACTCTCTGACTACTCATGCCACCCTCTGGCCCACCCATGCCACCCTCTGTTTCATCACAGCACCCTCTGGTTGTCCAGTCAGTGTACATTATTGTGGCAACGCAAGCACACCTTCCCTGCCTCAAGTGACCTGAATTAATTTGGGGCTAATTAATGTGTCACAGAATATTTTTTTAGCTGGCACCTGCTTCCTTAGTGCTTCCTGATTAGTGCTCTTTTGCACTTGCTAAGTGCTTTCATTGTTGCAAAATTAGTTACAACACCTGCCCTGCCCCAACTGACAATAATGAATTAGGGGCTGATTAATGGATTTGAACTTCCAGCCTGGCTCCTGCTTGTCTCCCTTAGCTGTAATTCAGGACCTTTGTGGCATATGTGTAACTATTCTGAGGTTCAGAGCAGGGTCACATAATAGTTGCAACTGGCAACTGAACTCTGGAGGGGCCCCTCAGGAAGCACTACAGGAAATGGCTACTAATGATGTGCCTGAACTTTTGAACCTGGTAAGTAGTTTCAGTTTTGCTAAGATCGTATTTCTGCAATTTTGCACTTATTCGCGGGGCGCGAAGTTGTACTGGGAAGCCGCCAACTCACGCGAACAGTGCGAGCAAAATCCGCTGCTCGCGGATTTGCGGATTTTGTGGGAGATTCGCGAATCTCGCGGATTGCGAATTTACCGAAAATCCGCAAAATCCGCGAGCGAAACGGATTTTCCACCCATGCTTACCCATTATAGGTTTAGCTAAAATAGCTACTCCTCTAGTTTTAGATGATTGGGATGTGGTTACCATAAGGTTATACCCAGGTAATTTAAGTAATTCTATGTCAGCATCTGCGTTGTGTGTTTCTTGCAGGCACAGTATATCTACTGGGTTCTGACGTGTTAGTTGAAATAACTGGGCCCTTTTGCTTCTATCATTGAGGCCTGCCACATTCCACGTACAAAGGCTCATTCTCCCCATTTGACATGATGAAAGCCTATCCCGGTTTTAATACCCTGATCACATAAGCAACAGCTAGCCTTGTATTTTATACTGGTTCTTTGCTTTCTGCCACACTGGCACCAATCAAAGTAGAATCTTTGCATATATTTTAATTTTCGAATGAATTTGCTCATTTTTATACATTTCCCCCCCCCCCTTCACCCCCTTTCCCACTGCCCCCTCCCCAGTCCCCTCCCCCCACATGCCACCCAATGAGGCATTTAGACTCTAACAAGAGTCTGTTGTGATGGAGAGACACCCCTACCCAGTGCCACACATATAAATCTTATATCTTCTAACAACCCTTAGCTGGGCTAAGAAAGAGGTGCAAAACAAATGAAAACAAATATAAAAAATAAAAAGAAAATGGAACCTCATATAGGGCCCTATAGAGAGCATTAAAGACCCTACCAGAAACAATCAGTACAGATGAGGCGCCAACTACCTCTGAATCTAAGAGACAAAATAGTCCCCAAACCAGTTAGGAAATATCATATATGTACTACCACTATAGATACTTTTGCAGCTATTCCCGCAATCAAATGGATTTCTAGATCCTACACTTGTATATCAGTCGGTTGGGTTAATTTCCACCAAGTTTTGCACAGCAAGACCCAGTGTCATAGAGAGATGATTAGATGCGGCTTTAGGTCAAACTGTCTAGGAATTCCTTTGCTTTGATTTCCGAGGTGAAGAACTTGGCTTGGCCCTTATAGATAACTTTTAGCGTGGCTGGATTATTCAGATAAACCTGAGTCTTTTTCTCCAGAAAGGGCTTGATCAGTTGACGGAGCCGCCACCTCCGCTCCACTGTAGTGTGGCAGAAATCAGGCCTAACAAAGTATGAGATATCACCTCTAGTCCGATGGGCATCTGGTCTTGCTTTCTCAGAGATAGCTTGGCGGAGAAGAAAATTTCCAAAATATACTAAGATCGCCCTAGGATATTTGCCCTGCGAGATTGAAGCCCTTAGTGTAAACGGTGTTCTGTGGACACGTTGGACTTCTAGCTCCCAGTTCCATGTGGCCAACTCTGGAAATGTATCCTTGAATAGCTGGATCACAAATACGTGTATATTGTCACCCTCAATCTTTTCTGGAATACCCAGTATTCGGAGGTTATTGCGTCGCATACGATTTTCCATTTCCTCCAGTTTCCATCTAACGTCCTTAAGTTCTGCATCATGAGCCTCTACTTGCTCCTTAACGACAGTGGCTTTGGCTTCATTATTACTATGCGATCCTCCATATCGATCAATCTTGTGTTAGAGGCTGCAACTGACTTGGAGAGTTTACGCACTACGCCTTGAACCTTGTGTAGTGCTTGTTGAGCCCTACGCCCATCCTTTGAAGTCTGTTCTCTATGGGAAGCTATCGCTTGAAGCACCGTGTCCATAACAGATGTTAGAGTGGCATTTTGCTGCTCAAGAGAGGGAGTACCTTCGATATGGACTCTAGAGGGGGGATCCTGCGAGCTAGAAGCTATTGCTGGAGAGTGGTCCCAAAGTAATCCAGCGGCGCCATGATGGCTCCTTTTCTTTCTTAACACTGTATGCCTCCCATCTCTGGATTCGCCTAAGGCAGCGTCAGGGTCGCTGTCCTGTGAGCTAATGTTAGAGCCAGTATGAATATCAGAGTAGGAGTAGGAGTCCGAGTCTGTATCCAGGTCATGAGACCATCTGGGATTCGCAAGCCCCTCAGAGATGGTAAAAAACTCAGATGGTTCCTTGTCTGTATCCGAAGCTATGCCCGTCCCCCCCTTAAGATCGAATGGAGGGGCCGCTAAAACCTGCTCGTTGTCTAGATGCTGCAGAGAGTTGGCATCCTCATTAATCAGGCTAGGAGAGAAAGTTTCTTCAGGAGGCGAAATACTAGTCTGGGGCTGCATTGGACTTAGTGCTGTGGTATTGAGGCTCAAAGAAGATATGGTATTAGGGAGGGTGGGTGTAGCAGTAGCCTGTGCTTGGTGCGATTCAGCTGCAGGCCTACCTTCCTTCTGGATCGGTTCCTGATCTCCCTGAGCTGGCCCATGCCCATCTGCTGGCGTTGCTTGCGTTATTGGCTTTGCTGGAAATGTTACTGTACCAAGCACTCCTGGTATGTCCTTTGGCGCCCCATCCTTCCGGATGTTTGCAGTCCCCTGTGTCAGCACGGCTGGGTCAGCTTCTGTTGAGGCACCCGCTCCAGAGGCCGAGGCTGCAGGAGGAACCGACGGCGAATCCACACTGGTGAGAGCTGCGGGAGCCGCGGGAGCTGCTGCAATCAGCGTCCCACTTGTTGCGTTCGTGAGCGAAGGGGGAGGGAGCAACCACTGCAGGAGCGGGACCGGCAGGCATTTTTCGGAGTAGATCTACCACCGAGGGGCCCGGGCCCGGTGTGGTAGGTGTTTTTGCCGCCTTAGAATGCTTCTGATGTGTCTGCAATTGTGCACCATCGGGGCCGATAGCTTCATCTGTCAAAGAGCCACCAGCGCGTCTTGCTGCCAGCTTGAGGTCGCGGAGAGCTTGTTTAGCCGCTCGAGTTTTGGAGGCGGCTGCGACCGCCGCTGCATTTTTCGGGGCCATCTGTTCAGTGAGGCCAACAGAGTCCGTCCCTGAAGCGATGGTAGATTGCCTCTGTATTTTACTGCCTTCGCCCTGGTCAGTGGCAAGTTCCTTGCATGTTTGGAGCCGCAAAAAGAGTCTCAGCACCGCAAAACCGAGAACCGAGGCCACCAGATGCAGATATGAGCAGGACCACCCTGTTAAAGATGATGAATCAGCTATTCCTGCCGGGTAGGTTCCATGCATTATTTGTATCAACTGCCCCACATGTAATGATATCTTCGTGTTTCTTTAGTATTCACCACGCGATTTTCAAACTTGCTCTGTATAGCGTCTCTTTCCGCTATGCCGGTCCCATTTCTGCTGAACACCTCCTAGCCCATAGAATGAGGCACTGGTCAGAGGGCGTCTCACAGCGGTCTAGGGAGCCACCGCCATCTTGCCTCTATTTAAAAAGATGCATTTTCTGCGTTATTTACACTTTTTGCAAATTTACCGAGTGGTTCAACTACTCTGTAAATTTATCCCTCTAATTGCGAATTCGCAATTTAAAAAGTAATCATGCATTGCTTTTAATAAATCGCAAATTTGCGATTTCTTAAAAGCAATCGCAATTTTAGAAATCGCAAAAATGTTGCGATTTCTAAAATTGCTTGATGCATTCAAAAAAGCATTTTTGGAATCGCAAACGGCTGATTTTAAGGAGTCGCACCGTTACCGACTCCAAAAATGCTTGATGCATGTGGGCCTTTGTTACTACGACCATTCCTATCTGTTTTTTTTGTTGCCATTCTAATTTTTTAAATCACCATTCTTTACAGAATACGTTTTTCAAATATAACGTATCAAGTATAGAAGCAGTTGGTAGCACTAATTTATTTGTCATTTCCTAGCACCTAACCTGTGATGGTAACAGGGACCGGGCCAGCTTTAGGGCAGTGCGACTGGTCCGGCCGCACTGAGCGCTGACCTTTGGATGAGTCTTACCACATCCATTAGCACACTTCAGACTGGTTCCCCTCGGCAATGACGGGCAACATGGCCACATGGCCAGCCTTGGCCAGCTACAGCCCATATCCACAAATAGCAGCACTAACAATAGCAGGTCTGGATAGGTTATACATATGTATGACACAGTTTGTTATGCACAAGAAATCTTGGCATCATCTTGGACTCCTCGCTCACCATGAACAGCCAGATCAACACCTTCTTGTCATCCTGCTTCCACATGCTATGCCTGCTCTGAAATATCTTCAAGTGGATCCCGACTGAGTCCAGAAAGACAGTCACCCACGCACTCATCAGCAGCAGACTCAACTACAGTAACGCACTCTATGCCGGCATCACCCAGAAACTCCTTGAGAAACTGCAAAACATCAAGAATGCCTCCGCCAGACTCATCCTCAACGTCCCCCGCTGCATCCACCTGAAAGACCTCCACTGGCTCCCATTTAACAAAAGGAGCACCTCCAAGCTCCTCACACATGCCTACAAAGCCCTACATGTCATGGGGCCAGCGTACCACAAAAACGACCTCTCGTTCCCCGCAACGACAGAGACTACCACTCCGCTCAACTGGATAACAAGAAAAATAAGTTAAAGCTCAGGGTGGATCTCCTCTGCAGGAATCCTCTGAAAAGTGCTACAACTTGCAGAACCGTGAAATTACAGCCAGATCAGTATCAATATATTGAGACATATTCTTCTCATTTCTATCAGGAATCATTCGAAAAACACTCACAGAGAAGACGACAATCAGAGCACAGTTGGAGGGGTACGTGAAGCTGAAGAAAGACTCACAATGCTCTTTTAGCATCTCTATAAAAAAGGAAGAAAAACTTTCACAAGATAAACCTTAATTCAAAAAGAAGAAAGTATCATTAGTAATAAGGCCATAAACACAATAAAAGTTTCAATTAGAGTTTCAATAAATTATTCCCTTGCTCAACCCTTGATATCTGGCAATCAGCAAGCAGGCTTAACTTAGGAGACAGATGTGTAAAGAATTTAAAAACACCAATACACTGAATAAGTAAGACACAACATACAATACACAATAAAAAAAACAACTCCATTGTATAAACATATATCATATATTCATGCACAAATAGACACCAAAATTACAAACATTCAATGTAGGGAACCTGAGATATGAATTTTAAAAGGATAAAATCTTTCTAGTGCTTAAAAACATATAGCGAAACTTTGGGACATCAGGTTGTACTTGACCAGTACAAAGTTTGAGGCGGACCACAATGGAACCCTGGTTGGATACACTAAGCAGGAGCCCTGGTTCAAAATTTTAACTTCAGACTTAGAATCTTTTCTGAAGGATTTATCTCTCAACATCGAGCAGTTGCCATTTTGATGAGACATTATCGGATTGTTCTCCATGAGGCCTCAGTCAAATCCTGGAAGCCTGGAGCTCCAGAGCTTTCAGCAGGATGAACCTGAATTCCAGGCCTGGTCATGGTTGAAGGTAGCCGGCTTGAATATTGACATTGAGTCGGTCCCCTTGTGGAGCATTTTACCAAGAAAGTTCCTGGAACTTCTTACTGAGCTTCCTCTTGAGGGTATAAAGAGTGCAGAATGCAAATCCAAAGTTCTGGAATCACCTAGATGGTCTGAGAGATGTCTGGACTACACTTCCCACAATGCATCTGGTAAAATACTTAAAAGTCCTTTGGGCGCACTCCATGATGAAGACTCTAGGTGGAGATGATGCAGGTGAGCTCTGTTAACCTGCAGCTTGCAGTGAGTCTACTCCTTAATCCTTAAGGCAAAGTCCTTAGGGCGGCAGTACCAGATTGTGCAGCAGGTGCCATCTTTTAGGTGCAGATCCATATTCCAACAGTTTAGTCCTTCTCCTCCTTGTAGTTTCAGGCAGAAAATCTAAGGAGCTAGACAGCTTTCCTCTATTGATTCACTGTTCCTATGTGCCAAGAAGGGGGGCATCCCTGACCAATGAGATTCAGGGTGTCACCCTAAGTTATGACTACTTCCTCCAAAGTGTGGCATATTCTTGTCCCAGCAAACAGTATTTTCATAAAATCAAGAATGGAGAATGTCTCTCCTTGATGGTTAGATTAGGCTAAGGCAACCCACTGGCATGGCTAAGTTTCATTAACACACCCCTTCGTACCCCTGCTCAATCTAATTGTGGCTTGGGGTGCAGTATGTGGGGGCCAGTCTGTGCTCATCCCAAACTGTCCTTCACCCTTTGGAGAACATTTCCGTTCAAAGCCTACATGCCCTATTACATACTGGGAACCGACAGCTAGGCTGTTAGTACCAATTATAATTATACCTAATTTGCATACCCTTATACTCATCACACTGACCCTGGTAAGCAGAGCACAGGGCACAGTCAGAGTCAGTTACCACCAGTACAAAGCAATATAATAGGGTGATCAGGGCAAACATGATGACTTTCTCACACTCATATTGCACTTAAATATGCCACACACATTGAGGATTCTGCTTCTGAACAATGGAGTGGGCTCTGACTCTGCCAAACAGCGCAGCACAGTTCATAATAGTTCACCAGACTCTTCAAGAGTTTCTAGTGGCGAGAGCAACTGATGTGTTTGTTCAGGTGGAAACACCAGATCAGAGAGTTAGTTCTCCAGGCAGATTGAATCATTTGCAGCTTCAAATTAAGAGTGATATGCCCTGTACCATTAAAGTTTCCTTTGGGAGAACTTAACATTTGACTAGTACATTCTTTTGGCTTAAAAAGATGAGCCACATGAGTTTGTGCAGAAAGTCCCACCAGGGGAAAATGTGATATTACCGTCCTCTTACCTTGTTCATAAAGCAGTTAATCACACTTTTGCCAAGCAGTGGGTCCTTGCACAATCCTGGGCATTACATATCAACCATTTGGGCTGGGGTGAAGATGCACCTTATCATATCATATCGGACTGCTGTTCAGGTGACAAATAGGATTTGTTCAGGCCCTTTCCATCTGGGTTCCAGGTTCTTTGCATGTTAGAAGTTATTGGTAACAACCCAATCTCCAGGCCGAAGTAAGTGTCCTGGACCCTCCGATTTATCTGGCAATGACTCGTGTACCTGTTGGTTAATTAAAGAGAGGTTGTCTGTCAGTTCCTTCACATAATCTATCAAAATAGGAAATTCAAGCTCTTTCAGTTTTTTCGGGCGCGGTGGACCCCACACATTCATTGGTCTGCCAAACACGATTTAATAATGTGTAATGCTGGACCTGCTGTGGATGACTGCTTGAGTGGACATTTTGAGCTAAGGGCAGTGCATATGGCCACTGGAGGCCCGTTGAAGCCTGAATCTTTGCAAATTTGAGCTTCGGAGTCTTGTTATGTCTTTCCACCAATCCCTCGGATTGGGGATGATTAGCAGCATGAAACTTCTGATGTATGCCTAGGCTGTCTGTTTTTAATCTGATCACTCGTCAAATGAAATAGGGTCCATTATCACTCTGCAAAATCCGGTAAATTCAGAATCTGGGAAAGTATTCTTTTAACAAGGTCTTAACAGTTTTGAGCGCAGTATTGTCTTTTGTAGAGTACGCCTCCACCCACTTACTGAAAGCACACACAATGACCAAAACATACTTCAAGTTATGGCATTGTTCGAGCTCAATGAATTCCATCTTCAAGACTTCAATTTGTGCACTCAGAGGGTAGAACCATCCTTTTGGGATTTTCACCTCTTTCCTGGATTGTGCTGCAGGCATATCATACAGTGTTTAACGTATTGTTCTGCTGTCATCTTGATATCAGGGTTATCCCACACCTGTTCTAACAGTGCAGCTGTAGTCTTTGCACTGACATGAGATGGGCCATGGGCCATTGTTACAAATGGTAGTAAGTAGGAATTGGGTAGTACCCACTTCTTCCCATCTGGGCCATTTCTCTAGCAATTTTCACTGTCCAATACCCCCGTTTGTACCCACTGTTCTAACTCTTTCGTCGTGGCCATCTGTTGAATCTCCCTGACCTCTTTCTGTACAGTTGCTTGCTGTTCGGCTTGGGAGTATAACACATAAACTTTATTCTGCTGACTGCACGCAGTGTCTTTTGCTGTGGCATTAGTAAAGGCATTTCCTCGACCCACGTCATCAACTATTCTCTGGTGTGCACTACATTTGATGATGGTTACATGTTTAGGTAATGTCAGTGCTGTTAATAATTTTTGGACTAACTCGCCATGTTGTATTTTTGTGCCATGGGAAGTTAGGAAGCCTCTTTTCTTCCACAGACGACCAATGTTATGTGCCACGCCAAAGGCGTATTGGCGGTACGAGTAAATATTCACATCAAGGCCCTGACTCACTTCGCATGCTCTGTGAAGTGCAATGAGTTCTGCTGCCTGAGCGGATTTGTATGTGTATTTGTATGTCTCGATGATTGTTTGTAGTGTAGTGATGGCGTAAGCAGCTGTAGTGGTTCCGTTCGGTAATTTAAAACAGGACCATTCTACATAAAGGTCGCCATCAGAATTGGATAAGGGCGTGTCTGTAAGATCTATTCTCCCTTTTGTTTGTTCTTCTGTGGTGAAGATGCAGTCATGTATGTCACTAAGTTGTTCTGAAGGTAAGGGTAACAGAGTAGCTGAGTTCAAAGTCAAGCAATGTTTGAGTGTGACATGTGCCAGGCCAGCAAGGTTAACTCATAACCAGTGAGGCGTGCACTTGTGAGATGTTGTGTTTTGGTTTGGTTGAGCAATATAGCCACTGCATGCGGAACAAGGACCGTGAGACTGTGGTCTAGTACAAGGCCTGCGGTCTGTCTGATAGCGATGGCTGTTGCAGCCACTGCTCTCAAACAACGAGTAAAATGCTCTGGCCACGGGATCAAGTATGGCCAAAAAGTATGCGCATGGGCGTAGTCTATTTCCGTGTGGTTGACATAGGACTGAGAGCGCACAACCCTCTCGTTCATGGACATAGAGGGAAAATGGCTTTTTGCAATGAGGTGTACCAAGGACGGGGGAGGAACAGAGGGAAACCCCTAGTTGCTGGTATGCACTCTGACAGTCTGGGGACCAAGGCAGAGGGAATGGGGTCTTTTTAGTTGTGATGGCGAGGAGAGGTTTGATGATAAGGGTGAAATTGGGGATCCATTGGAGGCAATATGATGTTATGCCAATGAGTGCCCAAACTTCCTTTTGGGTGCGGGGAGTGGGTGTCTGTATGATTGCCTTGATTCTGTCCTTCGACAACAGGTGACCTAAGTAAGTGACCTGTGGTCAACAAAATTGCAATTTGTTTCTGGATACTTTGACCACAAGACCATGGAAGCAAGTAAAGTTCACTAATTGTAATAGTGACCACGTGATCTACCTTATCACTTGCCCTTGTGGTTACAAGTACGTGGGCATGACAACACGCAAGGTCCGCATACGGATATCTGAACATAAGAGCACGATCCGTTGTGCGAGACAAGCCACCAAACCTACTGCCCACTTCTTGAAAGCCAAACATCTAGCCACTGAATTCCAATGGACTGTTCTTGAACAACCCTTCATACCCGCACACACTATAGACGTGGCCAGCTATCTAATGAAGAAAGAACAAAGATGGGTCCTCAAATTGAAAACACACAGAGAGGGTCTGAATGACGACATTCCTTGGTCATCTCTGTAACAACAGTACCTTCTTCTTATTTCAGTCTTATACTACACGGTGTCATCTCAACACAGCGGTATTGTTTGCTCTGTTCATAACCTGAGGGAGATAGACACACAAGACCCGATGAGTTAGTCACATCCCCTCTGTTTCTGGGGGAGACTCACCATCATATGTATTACCTTGATTGTGAACACCGTACTAGCGAATGGCACTTCATAAGAGCCATGCTAGTTTTTAGGGGTAACATTCACGTCTTCTTAATATCCTAACTCCTCGTGAGCACACCCCACCTCAGCATAATACTATTTGCTGGATTCATTACGAGAGGGAGATAGACACACAAGATCCTTCCAGTAAGTCACACCTCGCTCCTAGCCCTCCATTATTAGGTGAATCACCAACATAGGCATTATCGGGCATATGACCACAAGGCCGATAATTGATACCGAATAAGAGCTTTGCTCGATTTGTGTGTATCACTCACATCCTATTTAAATTCCTCGTGAGCGCACATTATTTTTCACACTTTTACCCGAAAGCGCTCCTAATTACCAGCGCTTATTCTGCCTGTCACTTAGACCGTTTAGTGGTTATATACCGCGTAGCATGTAAACCTAGTTCATACCCCGTCGGGGTTTCCCCTCGCTGTTTTGTTTACCATTGTTGCCCTGACTACTAAGGCAGACCCGGCATGAACAACAAACGTCGTCATCCAATAGGAGTGCAGGTGACACGCGGACTCGACCCAATCGCGAGACGCGCTATGCACGCGTCACATGACAGCGCGCCCAATAGCGACGCGAGTCTCTCCTAGGCTTCCGCCTGCCCTCAGCTGTTTACATTCATCTGGCTCGTACTTGTCTTCATCGACCAGCGAGTGGCTGATTATCTGTACAAGCACCGGAGCCAATCGAGAGACGCCCGTGGAACGCCCCACGTGACCTCTCATCCAATGAGTGCAGGGCATATCTACACTCCTTCCCCAGCAGTCGGTACCTCCCCAGACGGCCAGGACGCCGGCCAGGAGTACCGACGGTTAGGTAAGGAGAGCCCACGCACTCAACTGCTTTTGTGAGCACTTTTTACCATGGATATTTGTTCACATGGTGCTTCTTTCCTGAGCATGATACCACCATGATTGGTTTTCAGGACCATGTTTATTTCGGCAAATGGCTTGAGAGGAGCTCTGTTCTGTCATGTGCAGTTTATGTTTTAAATATGTGTCCTACATGTTTTCTAGAGCGGTGCTTCATTTTCCCCTGAGCCTCTGCCAGGTGGGGTGAGGCCAGCCAACCTTACAGATTAAGGTAAGAGCTCACTAACATTTGGCACTATAAATCTTTCTCCAAATGTTCTTTTTTAAACTGTGTTAGCAATCAGATACTGCTTTTTCTGAACAACACTACATGTGTGTTAGTTTAAACCATAGCTAATGGTTCTACTGTCTGGCCCATCTTTCTATTGAGAGCTATACCCCCTAATTTTCTTTTTACAGGGATTTGCACAGACTGTAAGGGCACCCGGAGCATTCAGGTGACCATGTGCACTTGTTTATTTTAATTCTGGTCCTGATGAAAGCAAGGACAACACTGTCCTCAAATTGCTGAAACTAGTCGACCGTATTGACCTGAGGCTGTCTACATAACTGGACAGTTGGCAGGCGCATTGTTTTTAACATTGGTATGTTAAGCACAACTGGAATAAATCTTTATCTAGTGCTTTTTCTAAACCAATTTTAAACACACTTTTCCTTGTTTTTTTCTTTTTTCACACTTCTTTTTGCACTGCACACCCCAGTCCCACTTTTCCTGCCACTCACCTACATCGAGTGGTATACCACACTGTTGTCTCTCGTACTCACTGAGGATACCCCCTACCACCGGGTTGACCTCCGAGGAGAGTACTAAAAACCTCTGACGGGTGGTACGGATAAAATCCCAAATGATGAAGGGCGGATCCGAATGGTGACTGATGGGTATTTTTCCTCATCCTTGGAGAGCTCTCTGTGACATAACCTGTGAGTAGGGGTGAGTTCTCGGTTGGTTCTCTTTATTAGTGGGCACATTTTTTGAGACCCTCTGGTACCTTTGTTGTTTATTACCTAAGTAAGTGACCTGTGGTCAACAAAATTGCAATTTGTTTCTGGATACTTTGTGTCCCAATTCAGCAATATGGTGAAGTAACAACAAAGAGGTGTTGGTGCAAATCTCCGTGTTATCTGCCGCGATGAGTAAGTCATTGACATATTTTAACAATGCAGCACCTGGTGGTAGTTGTAATGTGTCAACTTGTCTTTTAAGCTCTTAACTATAGATACTTGGGCTTTCTGTATAGCCTTGGGAGGAGCAAAAGAATTGATAGGAATTCCCTTTTAGGCAGAATACAAACAAATATCTGCTAAAGGGTGCTATTGGGATAGAAAATAATGTGTTTTTTAGGTCTATGACAGAGAATGCACATGCTGTTGGTGGGACCATTGTGAGCAACGTTGTAATGTCTGGAACTACAGGAAATTGTGGAATTAAATTACTATTTTATTATTCTTGCGCAAATCAATAACAAAATCTGTAGACCTTTTCTGGTGCGTCAGGTGTAGCACATTTGAGGATCGGTAAAATAGGGCTGTTACACAAGTTACCTTTGGTTTCCTCAACTACCCCTTTTAGGGTCATGTCCTCTATTATATCAAGCAGTGCATTTTCACCTTCCTGGAAGATTTTGTATTGGGGAACTCTTGGCTGGTCTGCATTTGACTTAACCTGGATATGTACAGGGTCAATTTGCAATACACCAACGTCAGTGTCACATTTAGCCCATACCGAAGATGGTAGATACTGTAGATAAATGATGGTGTACTTCCTTACTGACATATGTTTAGCATTATCTGGTTTCCCCATTGTTATGTATACACCGTCCGGCGAACAGTATATGCGGGCATGAAAGTGTTTCAGTAAATCTAATCCTACCAAATTATCAGAACAGTTTGGGGCCAGTAGGAATGGCATTTTGGCAGTGAAGGGGCCTATGGTAAGATCAAGTGGCTTTGACGGGACTGGGAATTGGTTTTCCAGCAAAACCAAATGATAAATTGTTATGGCCAGACAAGGGCATCCCAGGGATCAATTGTTTGGAAATGGCACTACGGTTAGCCCCGGTATCTACCAGAAATTGTTGCAATTGTCCCAGTATTTCTGCTGTTACATATGGGCCTGACTGGTCTACCGGTATTACAACTGATCTATTTTCTTGTCCTACGCTATCCTAGTTGAAATATATCTGGTTGTGGTATTTTCATTTAAGCCATTGACATAGTAAGTCCTTGTGTGTTCAGTGTTATCAAAGTTTTTTCTTCTGTCACTGGGGGAAGGTCTACTGTTGGGACCCCTAGTCATACCCCGAACCCTTCCTGTTTGGCGGAGCAGTGGACAATCAGAGCACCAATGTCTCTCCTTTTTACAGTAAGTACATTGATTGGATCCCAAAGCATCAAATGTCACTGGGTCCTGTATGAAACATTTAGGGGGGGTCATAGTTACTTACTGCCCGACCTCTTCCTCTCTTAAGACCGTATGCTTGTTGTAATAGAATTTTATTTTTAAGGCCCTTTGTTCTAAAGTCTTTCTTGTCTTTGTCCTCATTAATTTGGCCTTCATAATACTGTGCCATGTCCAGAATACTGACTGGTGTTGATGTGGCCCAAGCACTTTCTGCTAATTTTAATTTCTGCGAAATTTCTGGCAATACATTTTGGACTTTTTTGTCAACAAATAAGTGTCTGCCTGTGTCTGTTGAGGTATCTTGTCCGCTAAAATCATGGAAAACTTCCTCAAACCTAGTAAATAAGTCTGTCACTGCTTCATCCTTTTTTTGTTTACATGCCGTCAACGTTGCCCTATGTATTTTTTGGCGGGGAACGATAGTCTGCATATATGTTAGGATTTTATCAGGGAGGTCCAATATTAATTTGTCTGGTTTCCGTCCTGGTTTCCTTTTGAGGTCGAGTTCAGATATATGTGCCCATGTGTCACAACGGCATGATCCTGTCTCCGGACCTGATGCCTCAGATTGGGTGGCACGGTCAGACTCAAGAACATGTCAATATCTGCTAAAGTCATGACAGATGAATTCAGTGCTGCTCCTACTTCATCATAATAACCACTTGGATTTGTTCTGGGTTCAGGCAAGAATGCCTTTAGGGCTAACACATCTGACCATTTCCGAGGAGTGTAAACCCACTGAAATACATAGTACATTTAGCATTTGGGTCATGGGGGTCGTCATTAGTGCCATCACCTCATGGCGGTATATATTGAGGAGTGGCTTCTCGCATTGGGTATTGTTTGTTAGTCTGCTAAAGAAATTTATCCCTGTGCCTTATTATTTTCTAACTGCCAGTTGTACATTATTGTCTTGAAAGGTGCCTTCAGTCGTACTTCTGTAAATACCCTTAAGGACCCGTGTTTTTATTTCTTTTTTCCATATTTATCAACAAGGCACATGTTAATTCCTGAATCAGATATCTTTTTGCCGTTAGAGAATAGGGAAGAATCGCAGAAAGCATGTCGTCCTTTTGGACCACATCTTCTTTCAACCACTCTTCCACATATGAATCTAAGACCTGTTTTTTCTGATGCATTTAGTGAGGATCTGAGATCCCTAGAGTATGCTTTCTTTGGAATTTCCCATTTTTCATCACATGGTGGTGTTTTCTGAACCTTTTTTGTACAACAGGTGGTGGAGTTTGTGGAATAGTTTGGGGAGGGGTTTGTAAAAAGGAAGAAGAAGAAGAAGGAGGAGAAGAATGAGGGGCAGTAGGAACTGTGACAGGACCAGGAGTTACAAGGATAGTTGGAGGAGGGGCGTACCATACACTCTAAAACACGACCCCCTACACTACACAAGCACCACTGCACTACCCTAAACCCTAAAACACTACGCCCAGAATGACCCCCTACACTATCAAACACCACTGCACTGCCCTAAATCAAAATCTACCCCCAGCACGAGCCCCTACACTACACAAACACCAATGCACTACCCTAAACCATAAAACACTACCCCAGCATGACCCCCTTCACTACCCAAACACCACTGCACTACCCTAAACCTAATAGACTGCTCCAGCATGACCCCTCACACTACACAAACACCTTTGTACTATCCTAAACTCTAGATCTACCCCCAGCAAGACCCCCAACACTACACACACTCCACTGCCCTACCCTAAAACACTACCCCCAACATGACCCCCCACTACCCAAACACCACTGCACTGCCCTAAAGCACGATCCCCTACACTAAACAAACACCATTTCACTGCCGTAAACGCTACAACACTACCCTCAGCACATCCCCAACCACTACACAAACACTACTGCAATACCATAAACCCTAAAACACTACCCCAGCAAGACTCCCTAAACTACCCAAACACCATTTCAGTACCCTAAACCCTAAATCACTACCCGCATCATGACCCTCTAAACTACCCAAACAAAACTGCACTACCCTAAACCCTAAAACACTACCCCCAGCATAACCCCTTAAACTATAGAAGCACCACTACACTAGCCTAAACCCTAAAACACTACCCTCAGCATGACCTCCTATACTGCATAAACACTGTTTCAGTATTGTAGTGAACCATACAGCAGTATGTGCTTATCTATACACTGTTCTAAAAGTGAAGCAGTTGCACATTCAGCTTGACACTGCTTGCAGAACCCTCATCATCCAGTCAGTACCTAAATATTCATGTAGTAAAGTAGGCCTTAGTATATGGACTGCTTCATGCTCCTATTTAGTATGCATGTACTCTTCTATGCACCTGAAAACTTGTCCCCCCAGGGACCCCCAGTATTCAAGGAGAATTAGTTCCCCCTCTGCAAACGCGCCAGGGGGCTGCGTTGCAGAGAGGTGTAAAAAGGGTTGTGGCCTCATTACACCTCTCTGCAAGGCAGCCCCCTGGTGCATACTGGAGTTTCCTGGTGGGCTAGTTGGCCCCCAGGGACCTCCAGTATGCAAGGGGAATTAGTTCCACCTCTGCAAACACGCCAGAGGGCTGTGTTGCAGAGAGGTGTAATGAGGCCACGCCCCTGTTTACACCTCTCTGCAACGCAGCCCCTTGGCTCATACTGGAGGTTCCTGGTGGGCTAGTTGGCCCCCAGGGACCCCCAGTATGCAAGGGGACTTAATCCCCCAACTTAGAACACACTACAGGGCGTGTTTGCACAGTGGTGAAGGTATGGGACGGAGCTTGAGGTGATGTGAATGCAAACATGCCCTGTGGCGCGTTTTAAGTTGGGGAATTAATTCCTCTTCTATCCAGAGGTCCCCTAGGGGCAACTAGTCCAACAGGTATCTCCAGTAAGCACCACAGAGCTGTGTTGCAGAGTGTTGTAAAAAGGGGGCATGCCCTCTGAACACCTCTCTGCAACACAGCTGCCTGGCGCATACTGGAGGTACCTGGTGGGCTAGTTGGCTCACAGGGGACCTCAGGATTGAAGAGGAATTAATTCCCCAATCTAAAAGGCTCCACAGGGCTTGCTTGCACATGTCACCTCAGGCCCACCCCCGTCCTTCACTACTGAGCAAAATATTCCTGTAAAATCAGCCGAACTACGAATTCCAATTTACTCACCTGTTATCAGAAGAAACGTCAGTGCTGCATCTTTGAGCGCACTACTGATCCTGATAAGTAATTCTAACCATACTTACAGTAACTTGAATTTCCTTCCATAGGCTAACATTGACTGGTTTCACTTGGAAATTTTTCCAAGTGTGGAGTTTTGGAACTTAAAGAAATTCCTCAAAAATCAGTCGAACTACAAATTCCAATTTACTAACCAGTTATCAGGAGATATCTCAGTGCTGCATCTTTCAGCTCACTACTATTCCTGTAAATTTAACTGTACTTACCAGTAACTTGAATTTCCTTCCATTGGATATCATTGCCTGCTATATAAAATATATATACATTAAAAAAGATTAAATAAAAAAAAATATTACAATTACAATATTTTAAACATATTTTTTTCGATTTACATTAAAAATATGTAATGTCATAAAAAAAATACAATATCTAAAAATAAACACTTTAAAACAATGCAGTAAATTAGTATAAAAAATATAACAATTAATACATTTAAAAATTATCATTTACAAAACCTTTGAAATTCATTGAAAAAACCATAGGTTTCAGACACGTTATAGTTAGGAATTAGCATTTAAAAAACCTTTGAAATTCCCTGAAAAAGCCATAGGTTTCAGCCACGTTATATAGTTAGAATTAGTGGGTGTATGAGTGTCTGAATGGATGATTTAGTGGGTGCGTGACTGACTGTATAAGTGCGTGAATAAACATGTCTTAGTGAATGCATGGGTGAATGACTAATGTGTGTGAATGTCTGTATCAGTCTGTCAGTTGGTGTGTAACTGACTGCATGGGGTGGCGAGTAGCTACATGAGTATCTATATGGGTTATTGATTGGTTGTCTGAGTACCTGTATGGGTGCCTGAGTATCTGTGTTGGTGGCTGGGGGTGGGTATGACTCCCTGCATGGACATGTGAGTAGGTGATTCACTGGGTGTATGTATTCATGGGTGCATCTGCAACAGGCTGTATGGGTGAGTCAGTATACGTATGGCTGTGTTGGTGAGTGTGTGGATGCCTCAGTGGTATATGGGGGAGTAACAGCCTATCTGGAAGGCAGTATGTGTTAGAGTGTATAGGTCTCTTTATATGGGAGTGAGTGACTGTGAGAGTGGCTGTATGGATGAGAGTGTGCTTGTGTCAGTGAGTGTGGAACAGAGTAAGTATGTGTTACTATCTATATGAATAAGTGAGTTGGTGTTGCTCTATTCATGTATAGGTGAGTAAATGGTAGTGGATTGATGGTTTGGGTGACTGAGTAGGTGTTTCAGTAACGCTATGTGTGAGTGGTGCTGAATGAGTATCTGTATGGATGGATGAGTACATATATCATTGGCTGTACTGATGAGTGACTGTGAGTATGAGTGTCTGTATGGGTTAGTGAGTGGATGTCTGTATAGATCTATTAATCAGTGAGTGGGTATGTACTAACTAGTATTGGTGTGTCTATGGTTTCGAGAATGATAGTCTGTATTTTAGAGTGTGTGTATCACAGGTTATATTAGGGTGTGCGGTGGTGCATCAGATTTTAAGTGGATGATGTCCTCAGGGATGTCATCAGTGATGTCATTTGAGATGTCAGTGATGTCATCAGTGATGTCACTGACCATGTCTTGAGTGATGTAATATGTGACTTCATCAGCAGTGCATTGTGGGGGCAGGAGTTATAGTCTCATATAATTGCTAAATTTCTTGGCTTTTGTACGAGTGAAATGTCAGCCTAACTATATTGTCAGTAAAACCTTTGGTGTTTACAGTGAATATCTAAGGTTTTTGAAATACTCATTCTTAACTATAACATTCCTGAAACCTGTGGGTTTTTTTCGTGAATTTCTAAGGTTTTTAAAATGCTAATTCCTAACTATAACTTCCCTGAAACCTGTGGTTTATTCCAGTGAATATATAGATATATAAATATATATATTGT
>NW_028255312.1:0-32770 GCF_964263255.1 Lissotriton vulgaris
CTAGGTAAATATAAATCTGTGTGGGTTCGTCATTGCATTGTTCCCTCCTCTTAACCCTTCCTACCATTAAAGCTTTGATTACACATGTTCCTTTTTCTTACCCTCCCTTTTGTTAAATGCTCAAAATTTTTTGATTGCATATTATGTTCCCTTTTCTTACCCTCCCTTCATGATCACTGTTGATTGCATTTTGATGTTCCTTTTTCTTACGCTCCCTATTGCTAAATGCTTAATGACTGTTTAATTCATATCTTGCATAGTTACATTCAGATTCTGATTTTCATTATTGAGAGTCTTTTGGAGTTCAATCTTTGGATCATGACCATTTAAGAAATTTAGATAAAGAGTTTAAACCTTTACCGAGTCTGTGGTTATTATATGAGTGCAAATGTTATTTTTGCTAGCTATCTTCAATCTAACACCCTGATCCAAGAGGTTTACAGGTACCATCGACACAGATTGGCAAGTCAATGGTGTAGAACCTAGTAAGTAAAAATAACTGGTAGTAGAGCGAGGGTTACCCGATTAAGTTATATGTTGTTATTGAATTATGGGCCCAGGCGAGTATTGGTAAAAATTATAGTCGGGTGTCCTGCGCGCTCTATCACTGTGTTTGAGCCTTTGGCAGCTTGGCACAAATGAACCAGGCTTAACTTGCAAGCAATGTGAAAAGTATTTCTGCAGCACTTCAATCCGTAATAAAGTGAAAACAGAACACAAGCAAAATCCCAACCCAAATTAGGAAAATAAAGTACATTTTAATAAATAAAAGAAAACCAAAATAACAAAAATCCAAATCAATAAAACCTGAGATATCCAAATTTGAAGATTTGACTGAAAACAGTGGTAAAAAATACAAAGTGCCAAAAAAGTTCAGGCCAACTGCGGTGGAGCACAGGCCGGCTACAAGGACCATGTAAGGCCCATTGAACAAAGCAACTTAAATTCCGGCTGCAAAGTGATGCAGAGTCCCGCGGCAAGGATGCGTCGCAAAGCAGAGGCGTGTGAGGTCCGGGCAATGAGATGTGTCACGCAATGGCCGTTCTGGAAAGTGATGTAAGGCGATGCAAAGTCCTTGCATGGAGAAGCGTAGCGCGACAACGGTTTTGATAGGGTGCTGTAGGCAATGCACAGTCCTTGCGTGGAGATGTGTTGCGCAGCTGCGGTTATGCGGGGCTGCGATGGGTTATGCATCAGTTCTGCTGGGGGGTTCCACGGCGCAGCGGAGGTTATGCATCTGTTCTGCTGATCCACAGATGAGATGGCAAAGCACTTTCAAGCCCACTTCCAAGGGTCCAGGACTGGGGGGCACTACTTGGGAGGGCAGGAATCACAGCTGGCAGAGTCCAGGTGCTAGGTTCAAGGTTGTTGGAGCCTCTTATGTCCCTGAAGCTCTAATCAGAAGGCCAGCCAAGTAGCCCTTGCAGTCACTCTGGAAACCTGGGTTGGGAGATGCAGTTCAAGCACCTCTCACCCAGGCAGAGGGCAGAAGGTCAGCAATCCAGCAGGGCAGCAGTCCAGCAGAGTGGCAGTCCTTTCGGCAGCACGGCAGTCCTTCCTCCTGGCAGAGGGCAGAAGGTCAGCAATCCAGCAGGGCAGCAGTCCAGCAGAGTCGCAGTCCTTTTGGCAGCACGGCAGTCCTTCCTCCTGGCAGAGGGCAGAAGGTCAGCAATCCAGCAGGGCAGCAGTCCAGCAGAGTCGCAGTCCTTTCGGCAGCACGGCAGTCCTTCCTCCTGGCAGAGTTTTCCACAGGTCCTGATGTGTACTGAAGAGCTGGGGTATGAATTCCACTATTTATTCTTGGTGCAAGCTTTGAAGTAAGAGAAGTTTCTTAAAGCTTCCATCCCCTGGGGTGTTTGGAATATCCTATTACCCAGTCCTGGTCTCATAGTCTGGGGTCCCAAAATGAATGAAGGGACTGAAGCGCAACCAGCTGTTCCAATAGGAGCGTTCTGGCACTAGTTGCAGGTCTAAGAAAGCAGAACGACTAGCAATCCCTGTTACTAAAACAGAGATAAAATGCACAACTCTTTCAAAAGAGGAGTCTTAGATGGGCTTTGAACATAGCCTCTGATGACATATTCCGAAGATAATCAGGAAGCAATTTTCACAGTTGAAGGTGCCAGAGATGTAAAGGCCCTGCCTCCAGCTCTGGGTTTATATATTCTTGGGATACATAGAAGATTTTGGTGGGTAGACAGTACATTTCTGTGGGGTTGTTATCTTTTAAGCTTGTCTTAAATATAGGCCGGGCATGTCAAAATTACAGCCCCAAAAGTAAATAAAAGTGCTGTAAATGTTATTCTTTGGGTAATAGGAAGCCAGTGAAGTGTTTTCAGCCCCTTTCAGATTGTGGTGTGTTATGGAATATTCAGCACAAGGCGAGCTGCAGCGTTCTGCACCCGTTGTAATCTGTTTAAAAGCCTTTGAGGGGCCCCAAATACCAAGTCATTTGCATAGTCCAGCCTAGAAGTAATTAGGACGAAAGCAATGCATTTATGTGTATTATCTGTAGAAATTTGCAAAATTTCCTAAGAAATGTCAGTAATGCAAAACATATATCAGAAAAAGACCTTGGGCCAGATGTAGGTAATCACATATTACAGATTCCTAAATACCGAATTTTACCGATTCTGTATTTAGGAATCAGTAAATGTGATGTAGCTAATGATTCAGTAAATTTTACCGAATCGTTAAGAATCGGTAATTACCGAATCGGTAAGTCCCATTCATTCCTATGGGCCTGGAGGCACATATAATGAATGGGAATTACCGATTTGATAATGGGGGAAGGCCTACAAGGGTGGCAGGTAGTCACATTGACACCCTGTTGTACCCCTGTATAGCGCATGGGTGCACATGTGCCACACATACATGCCCTAAGGGCATGCATGTCTGCCACATGACTGTTAAAAATTGCAAAAAATTGCTTTTTTCACGGTTTATAATATTTACCACCAACTTTAGTTAGTGGTAAATAACGAATCCTGAAATGAGAAAAGCACTCATTTGAGTGCTCCCTACATTAGGGATTCGGTAATTTACCGAATCGGTATTTTAAGAATTTGGTAATTTACTGATTGCTTAAATTACCGATTCGATAAATTACCGAATCCTTCAATTTGGCCTTCTACATCTGCAAAGCCTAATACCGGTCAGTAACGGCCGAAATTCGGTAATTTCGGCCGTTATCGACCGGTATTAGGCTACCTACATCAGGCCCTATGACTTGTGGTTTGAAAGTGACATATCAATTTTAACTCTCAAATTCTTAGCCACGGTGGTGGGGGCTGGGGGTGTTCTCAGCTCTAATGGCCAAATTCGACGTTCCCAGCGGTGAGGATGTGCCAAATACTAAGATCTCCGATTTAGTCGAGTTCAGGAAGAGGCAGCTCTTATGCCTTTATTCTGCCACTGCCACGAGACAGCCTTAAAGGTTGGCTATCACAAGTTGTCCAAGTCTTGAAAGGAAAACATTAATTGGGTATCGTCCGAGTACGATATGGCATTAAAACCCCAAGCTTGTGCCACAGTAGCAAGGGGCAATATGGATGTTAAATAAAGTGGGGCTAAAGATAGAGTCCTGTGGTACTCTGCAGTTTACCTCCTTTAAATTCTGAGGCGTGGGGGATAGATGAACTGCGTTTATCCAGTTTCAGACAATGATGCTATACCAATTTCTTCCAGTTGCAACAGTAGCATTTCATGAGAAACCGCATCAAAGGTGGGCGACAGATCAAGCAAGTCTAAAACAGTTATTTTTTTAATAACTAGAGTCAAGCTCAGTTTTATTAAACTCTGTCACTTCTAGAAGAGCATATTAAGTAGTTAAGCCCGCATGAAAACTTGCCTGGGAGGGATGCAGACAATTATTCACGACAATAAATTTGGTGATTTGACCATTGATCCAGATTCTATCGACTAAATCTAAATCATTACCGTAGGAAGGGTCTATCAACTAAATCAAAATTATTACCGAAAGAAGTAACACATGTTTATTTTGAAAATACTGCAGCAATTGTCCCTGCCGAAGAAATATGCCATAACATACTAAGCAGCGGGGACACGACCGCCTTCAATGACGCAGTGTTGCGCCCCCCTTTTGCTTTAAACGAAAAAAATATTCTAAAAATAAATAACTTTCAAAGATGGAACTCATTTGCTGCCTGGAAACAATCACCAAGCTCAGGCTGCATTGCGTCTTTGGACGGGCTGTTAGGCCGCGTTGCTATGAGTGAACACCGCCTAAACAAGCATTTACAATGCAATGGTCTCGGCTTTGTTAAAGTTAGAGCTATTGGCATTGCTCATGACATTATTTTTGTTTTTAAAACATATAAATAAATGGCATTGTCATTTACAATGCCAATAGCTTAATCTCTCGCAAATGCGAGATCTATTGCAATTGCACCCGCACACACAGAGCCACACAGAGAGCCACACCAAGAGCCACACGCACCCACCCACACACACAGAGCCACACACCTACACAGAGCCCAACACACACACACAGCCCAACACACACACACAGCCCAACACACACACACACACACACACAGAGCTCTCTGCCCAGTAAGGCCCCAGGGAACAGAGGCAAGAAAACACGATCACAAGCAGGGATGACACATTCATGGGAGTCAATTACTGAAGTCCCATTTGATATGTCTAACTTCACCAAAGTTGTACTTGCCAAGTTGGCAATGCCAACGAAGGCTTCTTCTGAGCTAGATGTGGCAATGACCACTTCATACGACTCATTTACTGAAAAGACAAGTTTATCAGTTACACTGGATATGCCTAACTTCACAAAATGTGTGCTTGCTTCGTTGGCAATGCCAACGAAGACTTCTTAGGCGCTAGATGTGGTAATGACAACTTCATGGGACTAATTTACTAAAAAGACAAGTTTGTCAGAGTCAAACTGGATATGGCTAACTTCACAAAAGTTGTGCTTGCCGTTGGCAATGCCAACAAAGACTTCTTCGGAGCTAGATGTGGTAATGACAACTTCATGGGACAAATTTACTGAAAAGACAAGTTTGTCAGTTACACTGGATATGGCTAACTTCACAAAATGTGTTCTTGCCAAGTTGGCAATGCCAACAAAGACTCCTCGGAGCTAGATGTGATAATGACAACTTCATGTGAGTCAATTACTGAAAAGACAAGTTTGTCAGAGTCACACTGGATATGGCTAACTGCTCAAAAGTTGTGCTTGCCAACGAAGACATCTTTGGCGCCAGATGCAGAAACAACTATTTCCACGCTGATCGCCTGACAGACCCGGTAAGGACACCTCCATGAGTCAAACGCTGGACAATGACTTCGTGGAGGTCAGACCAGCACCAACTCAGCGAGTATGGCAGTCAAACTGGTACAATGACCAGCTGATCATACTATCCCTATTAAGTCGATTATCCCAAGTGTGTCATATTCAGTATCGTCGATAACTATCGTCACACTAACAGAGGCAAATATCCCAGAATCAGACCTAGTGGCGACGACGCAACTTCCAAACAAAACTTTCCACTTGTGTTATTTTTTTAAACGGGGAAAGTTTCACTTGCCAGGCAACTGACCTTCGTATCCGTCACGAGACCAGTTTTGAAATCAAATCTACCCAGACATCCAGACCAAACAGCGCCTGCATATACCGTTTTAACAACAGAACCAACTGCCCAACACCCACAGCGATGAAAAAAACATGTCATCTCACACTAACTGTACCTACCGCGATCTCTGACATAAGCAGGTCAGAGAAGACTTCAACGAAGCCAAAAATAAAAAAAATAAAAATAAATAGAAAGAGAGGAGTGGTGGAATAACAAGAAGGGTGCCCATAGTGCTGGCCCGGTTTGTGCTCACCATGTACTGCCCCGGTTGGTGCTGGTTGACGTCGAACGAGCTCCGGGAGCCTGATAACATCGTGGAACCTTTGTACCGGGGCTGGCAGGTTACTGCGTGCCGCTGCATAGAGTGGGCGCCCCCCTCCCGTCAATGGTGCGTGCCGCCACCGCCGCCACTTGGATATAAAGGTTAATTTGTTCTGCTGCTGGAGGGACACTGCCGACCTGTGCCTGCTGCTGCCCGTGCTGCTGGCGTCTGCATCGCTGCCATGGATTATTTTGGTGGTAGCTTTTAAACTCTTTCTCAGGCATTCTACGGCACCCCCTCCTGGTGCTCGCTCCCACGCCACAGACCTTGTAGCAGTGATGTGTCTGTGTATGTGCTTTCTGCAGAGCTGAGGGGGTGGGGGTGTTAATCTCACTCCCTGTTCAGTCTGCAGGAGGGAGGGAACTGTTTGACCAGCGATGATGATGTGGAGGGAGAGCCCACGTCTGCCAGTGGGAGAATGTTGGTGCGTAGCGCGCACCGCACACTGAAATGCCTCTGGGCGCTGTGGATGAAACAAGGTGCGAGTTTGATGAGAAATGCCCTGCACAAAGGCTGAGAGTGGGGCTGGTAGTGAAGACACGAAGCACGATAATAAGGAGAAAGGTATCCATATCACCCGTTGTCTGCTCACGCTGGCTGCACGCGCCAGTCGGCCCTCTGATTGGTTAATAAGGAACACCAATGGTAGTGTTTATTTAGCAGTTGTCAACCAATCAGAGAGCCGACTTGGGTGTGCAGGCAGCGTGATGGAGGGCGTGTTTCAGAATGAGGATGTCAGAGAGAGAAAGAACCTAAAAAACCACACCCCCGAATCCCAAAAAGACAGGGCTTAAATGAAAAGACGCCTGTCTTCTCCAATGGCTGGCCAGCATTCAGGAGGCCAGCCAATGGAGAAGAGGGGCGGGTTCAAGCCCCACTCTGAAAATCGTAAGATCTCCCCAGCGAGACTGCACAAGCGCAGCCTACGCAGGCCGAGACCTAAACAGGAACAGCTCCAGTGACCGTCCTTCCATTATGTTGACTTTTTTCTCGCTCGGAGCCCATAGCAAAGGAAACAGCTCCCCACTCGAGAGTTGCAACGGTTGCACTGCACCCGAAGAGGGTATCGGAGGCATTGGCATACTGAAATACTGAAAAGTAAAATACCTGCATATTCCTAACCAACAAACCGTTAGTAGGTTTTGTGAGTAATCGTTGAACCCAAAGATTGCATTTCTAAGCTCATACCATGCTGGTTATGGATACCACCAACCCCCAAACCCATGCAGTCCCTGAGGTCATGGGGGAATCCACAAAGAGCTTTACAGAGGAGGAACTCATGCCCTCAGTGAGGGAGGCGGGGGAAGCCGCATTAAGAGGAAGAGGGGAACCTCTGTAGAGGAAAATGACTTTTCTCTCTCAACTGGAGATTCCAGTTGTACCTCTGAACCCCAGAGAGGGGGCAAGGTTTCCCAAAAGATGAAACATGTAAAGAAGGCGTTCAACCACGCCTACGGCACTGGTGGCCTCTGCACTATGATAGAGAGTGAGGTTCTTAAAAGCACAAGAGAAAGGGGCCTCCTTGTCAGGGCACAGAGAGGCATGATGGGAAGGAGTGACCTTCTTGACACAAAAGACTCAAGGGGCAGTCCAAACTCATCAGTGGAGAATATGGACTATGACATACATGCCAACATTTCAGGAGAGCAAAGTGGGAGATTTAAAAAAAAAAAAAATCGGGAGAATGGGGCTTTGAATCGGGTTACTGGCATGTATGGGCTTTGGAAGTGGCTGCTGCAGGATCGGACTTTTGAAACGCAAATGCAAGTTTTTTTCTTACCTTTCAGAAGTCTAGAGCGCAATGGCAGGCAGAGAGGGTGATGCAAGTGTTGGGCCCTGGCCTGGCAGGCTGTTGGTAGTGCATGCACCCCCACCCCCCTGTGGCAGCCCGGGCTGAAACAGCCCCCCCCCACCCTCAAGTACTTCGCAGGTTTTTGAAAGACGATTCCCAAGTTAATGACGCTTTGTTGGTTTTTCACCCCTTCGAGAGCCCCTGCATCGCCACTCTTTGTTGGAAGTATTAGCACTCTACACAATACCAAGCCCTGACAGCTGGAACCCCAGACAAATCGGGTTTTTGCTTGTACGAATCAGGAGGCGGGAGACTAGCCTTCAAATCGGTAGTCTCACGCCTGAATCGGGAGGGTTGGCATGTCTGCTATGATGATATGGAAATGGATGAATTCATATTTGACCCCCAGGAAATCTTATGGAGCCTGGATGAGGATTTACATCAACCCTCTACATCGCAGGAGATTAAAGACCCCTTAGGGGTTGAGATGTTTAACCCTGCTACAATTAAACACCTGCGAAGCGCGGAGTGGTGGCTAATGGACCGCGTAACCTTACACACTGGGTACACTATCAGTTTACATAAATAAACCATTGTATATAGAAAGAGAAGAAACAGAAGGAAAATAATAATGAGAAGATATCTGTAACAATTTTTAGAAGCGTGTTTGTTATTGCAAAGTATTCATAAGAAACAATTCATGAAACACAAATGGTGTTCACGGACTTACACAAAACAAATGGTTACACATTTAATTCACACTGTAAAGAGAAAATCAATGACAGGGAGAAAAAATACATAAAACAAATCCATCAAATGACAGAAACAAAAATGCAAGCTCGGCTCCTCTTTAACTTTGCCAAAGGAGGCGCTGACGGGGTTTCGCTCTCATTGACCCATCAGGACAGAGGAGAGATGTTGACAGGGAGCAGCACAAGAGATGGGTGCGGTCCTAATCAACAGCAGGTCTGGGGGGAATCCCTCAGGGTCAATGAATCCGAACCATGGGCCCAAGAAACACAGAAGGAAGAGCAGGTAAAACCCACCGGGGCCCAGAGCCCTGCTCACCACTGACAGGAAGGCCCTCCTCCAAACTGCTGAGTGAATCTGACCCCAGGCTGCAGCTCCGGCCACGACGCCACATCCCCCCCGTGGCGTGAACTCACCTTGAGTGAGGACCAGGGGCCACGAGGGGCCCCCGGGGACTGATGACGGACCGCGGGCCCCGGAGCTTCTTGTACCGTCTAAGAGCAGAATTTACAACAAAAGAAGAGTTAACTTCCGGGTTCCTGACGGCAGAGACAGCATCAGCAGGGGGCGGGGGATTCAAACAAGGAAGCCACTACTTACTTCCGGGTCACTGACGACAGAGACAGCATCAGCACAGGGCGGTGCATTCAAACAAGGAAGCCACTACTTACTTCCGGGTCACTGACGACAGAGACAGCAGCAGCACAGGGCGGTGCATTCAAACAAGGAAGCCACTACTTACTTCCGGGTCACTGACGGCAGAGACAGCAGCTGCACAGGGCGGTGCATTCAAACAAGGAAGCCACTACTTACTTCCGGGTCACTGACGGCAGAGCCAGCAGCAGAAGGGGGCGGTGCATTCAAACAAGGAAGCCAGTGCCTTACTTCTGGGTCACCGACGGCAGAGCCAGCAGCAGAAGCTGTAATGATGCACTTTCTTCCCCCAATAACTCTCGGAGTCGGGTAGCGGTGCCAACCTCTTTATTCATGTAACATACATACAAGGAGCGCAAAGCATGTCCTACGCCCAGCCTGCTCGCGCTCTGAATGCCGCGCTCCGCCTGCCGCGCCTCTACGTCAACGTACGTCACGTAGCCACGTGACGTACCATGCTAGCGCGCTCACTACATATCTCCCTTTTTTCCAACGAATTATGTGAACAAGTCCTGACTCATATCGTAGTCTCTGAACCTCACTGGGGGGACCACCGCCCTGCCCCTTCTCGTCAGTCTTACCGGGGAACTGGCAGTCGTTGCTTCTTCCCTTTGTCCACTCTCTAGCGCAGCCGCGCTAGGCACACTCCGACTGCTGTCTTCCTCCGGCTGACACTCTGCACTTGCCTCTTGATCCTCATTACTACTTTCTCCAAAGTCCGGGCCCTCACCTCCATAGTCATTGGAGTGGTCACTGTTGCTCTCACTCTCTTCCATGTCGCCTCTGCTTCTCCAGTTGAGTATTTTATTGCACCTGGCCATGCGATCCTGCGACCACACATTTCCATCGCTCAGCAAAGCCGCCCGGCCCTTGATTTCCACCACTCTCAGGGGCCTGCTGTACTTACTTTCCCCCTTTTTCTGTAGTGTGGGCAATCTTACTCTCACCCATTCCCCCTTTTCAAGGGCAGTGTCTTTTACATTCCTCCTCGCATCGTAGTGTTTGGTATACACTGCTTGTGCCTTCTTTAGATTGGCTTGCACCACTGCCGGTGACCACTCACTCTTAATGACTCTGTCCTTCCATATCCTGTTGTCTTGGGTGAACGGCTCCCGGCCCCTCAATATCTGGAAAGGGCTATAGCCAGTGTTCGTGGGAGTTATCCGATACGCCCACACCACGTGCCATATCTCCGCCTCCCAGTCTTTGTTGTCTGCAATAGCCGCTTGTATCGAGCCCATCACCACTCTATTGAAGCGCTCCACCAAACCATTCCCCGCCGGGTGGTATATGGATGTGTGTTTTGACGCTATTCCGTTTCTTTGCATAAATTGGTTCCATCTGTCAGAGCGGAATTGGGGCCCATTGTCACTGAGGACACACTTAGGGATGCCCTCTCTCACGAAGGTCTCCGCCATGAAGCTCACTATCCTCTCAGTGTCCATTGTTTCTTCGATCTTTAATTCCGGCCATTTTGAATAGCGATCCACCATTACACAAATGTATTTCTGTATACCTTGTGCATTCAGCACTGGCCCTAAAATGTCTATGGACAGTTCCTCCCACGGATTTTGTGGAGGATCAATCTTTCCCAGGGCAGGGCGCAATGGTTTCAGTGTTTTGTCCGCGCCCTGGCACCTCGGGCACTCTCTCACATGTCTTTCCGCTCTTATGTCCATTCCTGGCCACCAATAATTCTGCTTGGCCCTTAGTTTCAACTTTCCCGCTCCCAGGTGGCCTTCGTGTAACATGTCCATCAATCTGGATATCATCGTTGCCGGGGGTATGACTCTTTCCCCTCTGTATACAAATGTGCCCTGGTCATCCATAGATAGTTCCTCTCTCACCTCGAAGTAGGGGACAAGGCCACGCTCTAATTTGCATTTGTCCGGCCAGCCTCTTACAATGTAGTCCTTCACTTTCTCCAGAGTCGGGTCTCCGTCATATGCCGTTTTCCATTCCTGTTTGCTGATGGATACTTCAAGGTCCTCGGTGAGTGCGACCCACTCTTCCCCCGCCTCGGGGCATTCTGTACTGGGCTCCATCGCTGCCGCCCTACTCAGGTAGTCCGCCACTTTGTTCCTGTTCCCTGAAATGTGTTCAACATCATATCGGAACTTCATTAATTTGAGCGACATTTTCGAGATCCTCGGTGTCGCTTCCGCATGTCCACTCGATGTGAGCACTTTGAGCAGGGGCTTGTGATCGGTCCTCAACCGGAACCTTGTGCCCCACAGGAACTGCCGGAACCGGGACATGGCCCACACCACCGCCAACATTTCCTTTTCAATCACACTATATCTTTTTTCAGTGTCATTCAGGGTGCGGGATGCGAAGCATATGGTTTCGACTCTCCCTTGGCCTCGGTCTTGCATGAGGACTGCCCCCAGTCCTTTATCACTCGCATCTGTAGTGAGTATGGTGCTTCCTTGGGGGTCGAACCCTTGCAGTGGAATTGCCCCTGCCACTTCACTCTTTATCATTTCAAATTCCCGTTGAGCTTCCTCTGACCAACAGAACTCGCTGTTCTCTCGGGTTGACAGCCTCATATGGTGAGTTTTCGAGGCGAAATGTTCAATGAATTTCCCATAGTATTCCGCCATCCCCAGGAATGATCTGACCTCCTCCTTGTTAGCTGGTGACGGTGCGTCGCAGATCGCCTTTACATTTTCACTCTTGGGAGTCACTCCTTGAGCACTGATTTCGTGGCCCAAGTACGTTACCTTCTCCATCCCTATCCGGCACTTGGCCCATTCTGCTGTGAGGCCCTTCCCTTCCAGGATGCCCAACACCGCCTCCAGCTTTCTGTCGTGGTCCATCCTGTCCTGGCCCATCACCAATATATCGTCCTGGAAGTATTGCACTCCCTTGAGGTCCTGAAACAGCTGATGCATGAGCTTTTGAAACACCGCAGCCGCCGAGGCTAGTCCGAACGGCATGCGGCGGAATCGATAGCATCCGAAGGGAGTTATGAAGGATGTTAAGCTGCGGCTCTCTGGGTGTAACGCTATCTGGTGATACGCTGAAGTCAAGTCTATGGTGGAGTACCACTGAATGCCCCTTGTGCTGGCCAGCATCTCCTCTATCCGGGGAAGGGGAAACTTCTCCACCACTATGTTTTTGTTCAACTCACGTAGGTCCACGCATAAACGGACCTTCCCATTCGGTTTCTTCACTACCACCAACGGCGATAGCCATTCGGCACAGGCTATCGGCTCAATGATCCCTCTTTTCTCCAGCTGTTGTAGTTCTTCCTTCACATCGTCCCTTACTGCTAGCGGGATGTTTCTCACCTTGTGTGCCACCGGTACAGCTCCTTTTTTGAGTATGATCTTGTGCGCGAATTTGTCGAGCCTGCCCACTGAACCTCCAAAGACCGTTGGGAACTCCTTCCTCCATTTATTCGTGTCCAGCGCTTCCTCCGGCTCCGTCATTAATATCTGTTCTTTGCCACCCGGGTCCAGCTTGATGCCCAGGTCTCCTTGGTCGAGCCACCCTAGGACGGAGGGACCTTTCTCGGAGACATACAGTTTGCATCTGGCCTCTCTGCCCCTGAACTCGAAGTTCAGTTTCCTGCACCCGGCCATGGGGATTCGATCACCGTTGTAGGTGACGGGACGTATGTCCAGCTTGTCCAGCTCGGGGCCCAGTCGCGGAGCAAACTTCTCTTCCCACACGCTCCGGGGGGTGATGGTGTAAGGCGACCCGGTGTCTGCCACCACTTGGATTTCGACGCCTCCGATCTTCATTTCCAAGACTGGTTTCATCGTTCTTCTTCCGCCGGTGCCACGGCCTCGGTCGTTTATGCTTAAGATTTCGTCGTAGATGCAGAGGACTGTGATCACCTCTTCCTCTGCTGCCTCTTCTGGCTCCTCCGCTGCTTGGGCCACGTACTTCACTGCGTTCTTGGCTGCCTTCTTCCTGCACGCCCTTTCAAAATGGCCGACTATTCCACAGAACATGCATTTGGCGCGAAGCGCGGGGCACTTCCGGTCGTGCGCCTTGTGCGTCCAACTGCCGCATCTGTAGCAAGGCCGTTTGCTAATTCCGGCCTGTTTGCCAGGGTTGCCTGGGCTGTTCCGCCATTTGTCGGGACCCTTTTCTGGCTGTTTCCGTGCCTGATTATCCTTGTGGTGTTCTTCATCATCTACTTTGTTCACCGTTCCACTGGGCACGCTCTCTTTCTTCGTAGCCGCTGCACACCTTCGTGCCAGTTCAGCCCTTTTAACTATCACCAACACGTCCTTGAGCGAGGTGTCCCCTGCGGCCCATAGCTTGTCCTGCACGCTCGTGCACGTGGTGTGCATCACCACTTGGTCTTTTATGAATTCACTTTCCCAGTTGGCATATTTGCACGAGACCGCCAGTTTCTTCAACGCCGCCACATATTCTTCCACCGTTTCCCCCGGTTAGTTGCTTCCTTTGCTGGAAGTTAAACCTGTCTACTGAGACGCACACTGAGGGTTTGAAGTGTTCTTCTAGGTCTTCCAGCGCGTGGGCATACACGTCGTCATCCTCTGTCTCTCTCTTCTTCGGCACCAAGCTTTTGTAGATCCTTAGGCCTTCTGGGCCCAGATTTAGCAGCAGGATGCGTTTCTTTCTCGGCGGCTTGAATTTCTCCTCGCTTTCGTCTTCCATCACTTCTATGAAATTGTCTATGTATTCCTTCCAGTCCTCCCATTTCATGAGCGGTTCCCCTGGTCTGGGAAGGAACTGGACTGGCGCTATCGCGTAGCCCGCTTGTGCATTCATCTTCTCCGCCCGGGCTGCGGGCAGCGTACCTTCCAGGCTTCTCGGGCTCCCTGGTGCACCGTTTCATTCTTCCTTCTTGAGCAAGGGTGGAGGGCTGCTCCTTTCAGCCCTTTCCTGTTCGGGTGGAGTAGCCAGTGCGTATACCGGTGGGCCTTGACCGTGACTGGCTTCCTACCTCGGTTGTTCAGGGTTCTTCGACCGTCGCTATTTGTGCTCTCGGTGCTCTGTTCTCCTTGCTGATGGTTGCGTTGCGCTCCTTGCTGTGCCCTATGAGGGTGGGGTCGCTGTGCGTACCCTCGGGCCTTCCTCGTTCCTCCTGCGCCACCACTCCGTTCCGCCGTGCTTCTCGTAGTCTGCGTGGTGGGGGTCGTGGGTCGGTATCCCATCCTCGTCGCCACTGTAATGATGCACTTTCTTCCCCCAATAACTCTCGGAGTCGGGTAGCGGTGCCAACCTCTTTATTCATGCAACATACATACAAGGAGCGCAAAGCATGTCCTACGCCCAGCCTGCTCGCGCTCTGAATGCCGCGCTCCGCCTGCCGCGCCTCTACGTCAACGTACGTCACGTAGCCACGTGACGTACCATGCTAGCGCGCTCACTACAGAAGCCACACGTCCATCCTCCTGCAGACAAAGAAGGGTCCTATGTCTATCACAGCCCTGCCAAGTGCCACGCATCTCGGGTTAGACTAACACTTCTTTCATAATTTGTCCTCCACATCACCGCAAGGTGTGAGCATGTCACGCAATGTTTGGAAACAGACAGGGCTGCACAGGGTGGGCAATTTAAATATTGCAGCCGAGTATGTGCCTGCTGTTTCATGAGTCGTCTCAGTCTGCACTGGGCCCCTTTACCACACCAGCAGCGGTGGCTGAATGAGGCAACAGGTGGCTGTTTTGTTTTTATTTCCGGATGACTGAATATTAAGTTATACCCCATGCCTGGTGTGATTCTCTCTGCCTCTTGCATCTGGCCCTTTCGTTAGTTGGTACAGAAAACATACGTCCTAGACAATATACTTCATACTAATTTTCAATAAGAAAGTCTCTCGCCGCTAAACCACAGCGGTTGTCAAGGGATTTACCCCTTTCCTGGGACGTTTTGATTACGGCCAGTTTTGATATTGACTCTGACATTGTGGATTATGGCACACCATTGACGGGTTGCCCACCCTATCGCTGGGGGCGCAGCATCCTTGAACTTAGGTTCACTGTGATTTGACCAAAGAAAAATAACGACTAAGACTTGAATGACATTAGAGGCAGGCCTGCTAACCTAAGGTCTTTGACCTTAGCAGATATTATACATTGTAGAAAATATTGTTTTTTCAATTATTTCTGATTCTCTTCCTTTCAAGTGAGCACCAACTCTTCACTTTTCTTCTCACTTCCTGGTAGTAACCCCCTCTTCTTTAAGTTAATTGTATGCTCTGAATTCAACTATGGATAATTGAATATGAATACATTAAATGTTGTTTCGGCATAATTATATCAGTGGGTACTGTTTCATTTAGAATGTATTTTGGCTGTGTTTTTCCTTTTCTATTTTAGGATTTAATCATTTATGAAAAAGAAACTGAGAATGGCAAACGAGCAGGACACACTTTTGCGGGTAACCAACTGTAACTGTTTTCGCATCACAGGGGCAGCTCTATTTAATCTCATAATACATGACATTGCAATTTCATGTCATTTTTTTTTTTTAGAGTTTTATATAGCGCAAATAAGACCCGAGACATTGGGTATCAGAACGCTTTACATAGCACCAGTTTTGTTATATGAGGACACATTTATTTTTGTTAGGCACGGGGAGGGTGATTTGCCCAGAATCACAGGATGTTGAGCGTTGTTGCAAAGACTCGAACCCAGTTCCCCAGCTTCAAAGTCGACCACTCTAGCCGTAAGGCTACCCCCTTTCCCATTTGTTTAATTTATTTTGTACTTCACTGATTTCGTTGCACTGTTTGCCTGTGGCCCAGTACACAGTCAAGCAGTTTTTGTTTCCGAACATGCCTGCCGCTGTTTTTACCCAGTCCCACTAGTTCTCCGCCCTACTGCCTCCCTGCCAGCTACTCTCACTTGCCATGACTACTTATGGAGGTTGCTGCGCAGCCGTCCAGCAGACTCGCCAAAGGCTAGCCTGGACAGCGCTCAGCACCATGATTCCTGGCTCTCCTGCCATCCATCGCTACACCACTTCAGAGTGCCCTACCCCTGGCGCACAGGGGCGACAACGATGACTGCTGAATTTTTTCCCCTGAGAAGTACAGAAGAACACAATGCCTGCCATCAGTGCCGATTCACCTGCAACACTGAAATCCTCGCCACACCTGCATAGCTAACCTCCAACTCTTTGGAACAGTTCCGGTGCATGCTACTCAACGCCTGATCCCTCTGCAGCATGCCACCTAGATTTGAGACCCCATCACCACAGCCAGCCCTGATTTGATGTTCACCATCGAAACCTGGCTCACACATCCTCAGCACCTGACATCACGACTGCGACATCCAACAGCTACAAGATGACACAGAGATAATGCGCCAACAAGCACGAAGGAGGCATCACCATCATCCACAAGGAGAGTCTCCAATGCACCACCACCAAACACGAAATCTCAGCAATTATAGAGCACCTCAACTTCCAAATTCGAATCCACATGAGCACCACCATCAGACAAACCCTTGGCTACAGACCCCCGGCCTCCACCTGGCTTCGGCAATGCCATCTCTGCTTTCATAACCCTCACAGCCTCAGACTCCAAGCACTCCATCTTCATCAGTGACCTCAACTTCCACCTTGATGACACCAACTCTGCCAACCTCCTGGAAAGCATAAGCAACATTGGACTGACGCAACTGGTCACCAGCCCCACTCATTGCGCAGGACACACCCTGGAACCAATCTTTACAGCCAGCAATAGAATCACATTAAGCCATGCCTCCAAACTCACCTGAACTGACCACAGCATCGTACACTTCACCATCGCAGGATCACCATAACCCCCCTGCTCGCCGCAGATGGATCAAAATCACTGAGACCCAATGGGCTGCCGCCCTTAATATTTATCAAAGAGGAGGGAGGAGAATTGATCTCTTGATCAATGGACACTGATTACCACTCTGAATGGTGGAAGGTCCAGTATCAGCATGTGTCCGTATCTAGTACAGATGACACAATAGAGGGGTTGCTGAACTGTTCCTGTAGACAGACAAGGGAGGTTTAGCTGGCGTGACCAAAGGTGTTTGAATGACACCCTAGGGCATCCATTATGTTGGATGTAGTTGCCTCACACACCCAGAAGGGTGTCATGCTTCATCATAGGCGTTTGCTCCTCGTCGGGGAGGCGGTGCAACCCCCGACGGGCTCACCTCAAAGAGGGGCTCTTTGGCGGAGATCGGGGGTGAGTCTAATGAATGTAGCTCAATCTGCCCGTGTCCGCGTGGGAAAACCTACCCATCTCCGCTGAGCTCGAGTAGATCGAGCTCGGCGGAGATGGGTAGGTTTCATTAGACTCACCCCCGATGTACTGACCCGCCGACCCCTCATGTGGCAAGTAGCCCCTGACCATTAGGCATAGGAGTATCCACAGAGGTAACTTACACCACACACATGACACAAGCATGTTGTTGTTCTTCTTATTTTCACTTTTATAAGGTCCTGATGAATCGCGGGTGATTTTACCCTGAGCGAGAAACATGTCGACCAGTCTCACTTCTAGCCTTCTCTAGGGTCACTCGACCTAACCTGTTGATACCTAGCGAGCTAGTCCCACGTTTTAATTGCAGCCAGGGGACCCCCAGAATAAAGTGAATTCCGGTACCCCTTGCTACATCTTAATAACTTTACCAAGCAACACACCATCCTGCCCACACACCCTCACTTCACCATAAGGCTGTTGGATAAAAAGATCTCCGCCAAAGAGCCCCTCTTTGAGGTGAGCCCGTCGGGGTTGCACCGCCTCCCCGACGAGGAGCAAACGCCTATGATGAAGCATGACACCCTTCTGGGTGTGTGAGGCAACTACATCCAACATAATGGATGCCCTAGGGTGTCATTCAAACACCTTTGGTCACGCCAGGAAAACCTCCCTTGTCTGTCTACAGGAACAGTTCAGCAACCCCTCTATTGCGTCATCTGACGCCCTTAATACCAGCAGACCCCACACCACCAGTGTCATCTCATTGCACAGAGTCCTGATATGTCACAGCCAGTTTGCTATGTTTTTCAAAGAGTAGATTGAGTGTTTGTTGAATCTGTCCTGACTTATTTCCCCTCTTTCATATCTATCCTACTTCACGAACACCTCTCCCTATCACACTCCCTTTGGAGCAACCTTTCTATTGGAAATTTATTTATTTATTATTTAGGCGATTTGTTAAGCGCTCAATTACCCGTGGGTGTCTCGGCGCTGAGAGAGAGAACTGGTCCATGAGGAGTTATTGCGTGAACAGCCAGGATTTTATCTGCTTGCGGAAAGAGAGAAGAGATGTGGAGGCTTTGATGTAATGTGGAAGACTGTTCCATAGTTTAGAAGTGGTAACTATGAAGGATCTGTCTCCCCAGGAGACTTTCTTAGTCCTGGGAACCTGCATGAGTCCAGCGGTTGAAGATCTTAGGGATCTGGCAGGTTTGTAAGGACAGAAGGAATCTTTCAAATACGCTGGACCTTGACCATGAATTGCTTTATAGGCAATACAGAGGGCCTTGAACTTAGTTCTCTTCTTTACAGGCAGCCAGTGAAGCTCTCGGAGTGTCCCAGAAATGGAGGCATACTTAGGACATCCCGTAATCAATCTGGCCGCCGCATTTTGCACCAGTTGTAATTTCTTTAGAACACCTTCTTGAGCATTGACTAGCAGACCATTACAATAGTCAATGCGGGCCATGATGAGTGCGCTGATCAACGTTTTTGTCATATTCATGGGAAGATAAGGTAGGAGTTTTTTTATCATTCTCAAGGTATAGAATGAGGAGGATACTACCGCGTTGACGTGGTGCATGAAGGTGAGTTTGGTGTCCAGTATAACTCCGAGATTTCTTGCCTTGGTCACAGGGGAAGGGGGGGGTCCCAGGGCATCAGGCCACCATGCGGGAGACCAAGCAGGGGAGAGATTGCCAAACAGCATCACCTCCGTTTTATCGGAGTTTAATTTCAGGCAGTTTCTTGCCATCCAATTACTTATTGCCAGCATTCCCAGATTAGAGTTGGCGGCCACTTCATCTCCATTTTTGTTTATGGCTAGGACAATCTGGGTGTCGTCGGCGTAGGATGTAACTGCCAGGTGATGGATTTTTATGGTCCTCGCTAAGTCTGACACATAGATGTTGAATAATGTGGGACTTAGCGAGGACCCCTGGGGAACACCACAAGGAAGAGTGAAGGGAGGTGAGTTGAAGTTGCCGAAGGCAACGGATTGAACTCGATCGGTGAGGAATGAGGCAATGAGTTCTTTTGCTGCACCCGTGATGCTTGCCGTTTCGACACGGTTGATCAAAGTGGAGTGATCGACCGCGTCGAAGGCCGCAGACAGGTCCAGCAGAATGAGCACTGCTGATCCTCCACTATCCAGAGACTTCCTGATTTCCTCTGTGGCTTTAATAAGCGCAGTTTCCGTCCCGTGTGCCTTTCGGAAGCCAAATTGTGTTTCGTCCAGGCAGTTGTTTTGATCTATAAAATCTGAAATTTGTGTATTCATTATTTTTTCCACAATTTTGGCAGGGAGTGGGAGGCAGGCGATAGGACGATAATTGGCAACTATCGTCGGATCAAGTGAGCTTTTTTAAAATGGTGATCTGTTATGAAAATAACTATAAGAAAAGTAAACAGACACTATTGGAGCGAATTTGGGGTGCCGTTATGTTACTTGAGGATGTACATAAGTACATGTTGAAGAAATTGGTGGTGCATCAATGATCCTATACTATTTGTATTTAATGCCCTTTTAAATATTTTATATTTTCACAACTAAACTGTAGCTGAAGAAAGTCTGGGACGGTTGTTCTTTATACCGAACACAACCCAGGACTGCGGACAATTGTGGGATATCCCATTATATCATAATGACTGTCACAGACAAGGGCAGCCTGAGTGGGTGTTCTGACTAGGCCAGAACCCACTCCAGAACTGAAGGTTAACCCTACTAATCCCTTGGGGGTTGTGCTACCACCTGTACTGGTGCTGGGGGCCAGGGGGGGGCAAGCTGCCTTAGGGGCAGTGGTAGTAGCTTTCTTGGTGCTGGCCTTAGGACAATTAGCATCCCTTGGCCTATGGCCTTACTCCGTACACAGGTAAAACCAAGGGTTCTTTCCAGAGGAATTGGAGGGTTGGGACCTACCCACAGAGGTAGGTTTCTGTGGACCTTGTGAACACTCCTTTTTGTCTTTATCCTTCTCTCCAGCCTTCTCTTGGGCTTTAGTAGAATCTTGCTTCTTCTGGTCACCACCATGATCTTTCTGCTTAACACAGGTGCAGACCCATTTGTCTGCCTTCTTTCCCAATTCTTGGGGAGAGGTCAGATCAGAGTCCATCAGGTACTGTTGTAGCTGCTGATTTTGACGATTATTAAGGATGTGCTCCCTCATCAATAAATTATACAAACCCTCATAGTCCTGTACCTGGCTTTCATACATTAGTTTAAAAAAGTGATGAAGGACCCCTGACAATTCTAGAAGTTCCCAGGACAGGGAAACAATTATAACTGAAGTAAAAAAAAACATTCCTAGGCAGCTAGGGACCATGTGAGATTCAGGTCCTGTACATGGGGAGATAGTAACTACATAAGCTCAGTGTACTACACACATCAGTGAGAAAATTACAAACACCTACCACATCTCAGCCACTTGTTGGTCATACCACTTGAATTCATAATTTGTGTTTTGATTAATTTCAATTATTTGTTTCATGGTTGTGTTTAAATTGGTTAGTGTGGTTTATATATTGTTGTATTGTATGTCATGCTATTTATGTTTCATAATAAGTTCAAGTTCAAGAATTTATATAGCGCACTACTCACCCAGAGGGTCTCAAGGCGCTTGGGGAGGGGGTTCATTATTTATCGAATAGCCAGGTTTTAAGTACTTTTCTGAAGGAGATGTGGTTCTGTGTAAGGCAGAGGTGAGTGGGGAGTGAGTTCCAGGTCTTGGCCGCCAAGTAGGAGAAGGATCTACCTCCCATGGTGGATCTTTGGATACGCGGAACTGCGGCAAGGCCTTGATTGGATGATCTAAGTTGGCGGGTGGGTGTGTAGAAGGATAGTCGAGTGTTGAGGCATTCGGGCGCTAGTTTGTAGAGGGCCTTGTGTGCGTGGGTGAGGAGACGGAATGTTATTCTCTTGTTGACGGGAAGCCAGTGGAGGTCTTTCAGGTGGCCGGTAATGTGATCTTGGCGAGGGATGTCCAAAATGAGTCTCGCTGAAGCGTTTTGGATGCGTTGGAGTTTTGTCTGTAATTTGGCTGTTATTCCGGCGTAGAGGGTGTTTCCGTAGTCTAGTCGACTCGTAACCAGTGCGTGGGTGACAGTCTTTCTTGTCTCGGCGGGGATCCAGTGGAAGATTTTTTTGAGCATACGAAGTACGTTGAAGCAGGAGGATGAGACGGCGTTGACTTGATTGGTCATCGAGAGGGAAGAGTCTAGGATGAAGCCAAGGTTACGTGCGTGGTCCGTGGGTATGGGTGCTGAGCCCAGATCCGAAGGCCACCATGAGTCGTCCCAGGCAGAGGGGAATGATCCTAGGATGAGCACTTCCGTTTTGTCTGAGTTCAGTTTAAGGCGGCTGTCTTTCATCCATACGGCTACTTCTTTCATGCCTTCGTGAAGATTGGTTTTGGCGGTGTTGGGGTCTTTGGTGAGGGAAAGGATCAGTTGGGTGTCATCAGCGTAGGAGATGATGTTAAGGTTGTGTTGACGCGCGATGGAAGCGAGTGGACTCATGTAAACTTTGAAGAGGGTGGGACTGAGTGATGACCCTTGTGGTACACCGCAGATGACTTCGGTGGCCTCTGATTTGAATGGGGGAAGTCAGACTCCCTGAGTTCTCCCAGCTAGGAATGAGATGATCCAGTCCAAGGCATTTCCTTTTATGCCGATGTTGCTGAGGCGTTGTATGAGTGTGCTGTGACAAACAGTGTCGAAGGCGGCGGAGAGGTCAAGTAGAATGAGGGCCACTGTTTCTCCGTTGTCCAGTAGTGTTCGGATGTCGTCTGTTGCTGCGATGAGGGCGGTTTCTGTGCTGTGTTTGGCTCGAAAGCCGGACTGTGAGGGATCGAGGGAGTTGTTGGATTCGAGAAAGGCGGCGAGTTGGCTATTGACGGCTTTCTCAATGACTTTGGCCGGGAATGGGAGGAGGGATATGGGGCGGTAGTTTTTAAGTTCAGAGGGGTCTGCTGTGGGTTTCTTCAGGAGGGCGCTGACTTCGGCATGTTTCCAGCTTTCTGGGAAGGTGGCAGAGATGAAGGAGCAGTTGATGACATCACAGAGATGGGGTGCGATGGTGGAGTCTGCTTTGTTGAAGATGTGGTGGGGACATGGGTCGGTTGGTGAGCCAGAGTGGATGGAATTCATGAGGCGGATGGTGTCTTCAGTGGTGATTGTCAGACTGTTCATGTCAGACTTTTACATTTTATATGAATTAATTGATATATTTTTAACTGATTTGTGTAGTACACTGAACTTATGTAGTTACTATCTCTCCGTGTATAGGACTTGAATTTCACATGGTCCCTAGTTGCCTAGGAACCTTGCTTCCATGAAGCCAGCCTTCCAGAGCTTTAATTGTACTGTCTATGAAACCAACCCAATCTCTGTGTCCCTAAACTTAACCCTGTACTGTTCAGTGGTTAAACCAAACACATCTATGAGTGCACTCCTCAGGACTGAGTAATTATCTGTATCCCTCTCCATAACTGTAAGGAGTTTGCCTTTACCTTTGCTACCAAAGGAGAGTCACAGGATTGCTGCCCACTGCCCTTAGGGGACCTTCTGAACTCTACAGACCCTCTCCAAAGCAGTGATCCATTTATGGATGTCGCCCCCCTATCCTGCGTAGGTCCCTGGTATCAAAGGAAGGTTCCCTGACTCTAGGTACACTTGTGCTGCCACCATGGGACTCTAGTCCCAACTTCTTCCTAGCCCTCTGAACTTCTAGGGTCTCCTTGTCAAGGGTCAACTTCTCTTGCTTAAGCTTGAGCTTTGCTCTCTCAAGTTTGAGTAGGCTGTGCTCCCTTTCTAAGGAATTCTCCCTCTTGCTAGAGATGGAGGTCCCTATGGAATTCTTAGAGGCATGGAATTGACAGAGGAGGGTCTCGACCTCCCCTACATTCTCTGCGCACTCTCAGGAGGAATAATGGGGGTCCTACCTCTAGGGACACCCTCTGTACTATCAGTACTATTCCCTGGGGATCAGAGTTCAGCAATGTGGAGTCATCAGATTCCTCCCGAGCATGCTCAGAATTAAGGTCATTAGGGGGCAACCCCTTCTGACCCATCTTTGTCCTGCCCTCTGACCTATCCGGATCCTGGAGGTCATTCTGCAGAAGCAGCTCTAAGAGTTGCTTAGCGTTAGGGTTGCTACCTGTCTTTAATTTTCTAGAGGCACACAGGGTCCTTAGTTCCTGGAACTTCAGACTGCTAGAGGGTTGGGACCCATTGAGATCCACCATTAACGACACAGTGACTAGGAGTAGTGTGGTGTTGCACCTACCTACCCTAATGAAAATTAAACTTCAAAAAGATTAGAGAAAGGGTTGAGCAAGGCCCTTAACAACCAATCTAAAAGTTCAGTAGAACTTACTGTTACAAACATATTTTATATGTGCCCAATGCTAGTTATGATTTATCCTTTAGTCTACACCTAGATTAGCTGCTAAAACAGTTCAGAATTAAATCCCAAACACTGCACACCAATGTAAGAGCCTGGCTTTGCATATAGTGCACACTTGTTTAAGTGAAGCACTCTGCACTAATCCAGACAAACCTTATGGTGATTTTAGTGGTGTTAGTTAACCAATGAAAGATCTCCAAGTGGTAGCCGTGGAGGGCAGCCTTCAGGCTTAGTCCAGAAGGAGGGTTATGCAGCTTGTTTCACCAGAACGTAATCTTATGGTGTAGGTTGAATGAAACAGAACCACACAGTTATAAAAATAGGTATATTTGTTATACACACTCACTGACACATTGGCATATCTCCTTTCTGGAGATATCAGTACAATACACAGGAGCACCAACAATCCTTGGCAGCAGCAAGAGAAATGGTAAACGAAGAAGGTGCAACGTTGGGACCAGCAAGGTCCAAGGGACTCACCAATTGTAGGAGAGTCAGAACATGCCTCGAGCAAGCAGGGAAGGGCGATGAAGCTAAAGAAGACCCTCAAGAGGACCCACAGGCTGAAGGCACAGGAGTCGCAAGAGGACCTCGAGCAGCTCAACAAAGATGTAGACCCACGGTGCAGAAAATGGGGTGAGGACAAAGATCTTGGCAGGAAGAGATGCTGAAGCTTCTTGTAGCCTGAAGATCTCAGGAGGACAGAGTCAACAAAACTTGGCAACGGCAAGTCGACGCAGTGCACATAGATTCTGTTCCAACCGTTCTGACAAGGGATACTGGCCTCAAACTTGCTGAGAGGACAGGTCAGGCCTCCAGAAAATTGCAGAATGACCACTTGTGCTGCTGACCCTTTCCGAGTCCGGAGGATGTCAGGAGCAGCAGACTGGTCAGCTTCGTTGTGGTGCCTGCAGATGCAGGAGAGTGACTCCTTCACTCCAAGGGAGATTCCTTTGGGTGTCTTTAATACCCACAGGCCTGGAGAGGAACCTGGGTGAAGCTTAGACACAGATGACGAAAAAGACTTGCAGAACGGTGAGACCAGGAGCAGCAGGAGTATTCCTTGATGCAGTCTCGATTCCAGGCAAAGTCCAGTGAAGTCCAAAGTGCCCAGATGGTCGATGTTGAAATGGCTTCAGGTTTGAATCTTGTCCCACGATGAATATGAAGTGCTACCCACAGGTAAGCCCTTAAGCACCCTAGGGAAAGGTTTGGGACGATTCAAGGGTCCCTCCCAGAGGAGGCGTCGGACAGTTGCGCACCAGATCAGGAGCCAAGGGCGCCCTGAACTGGCCCAAACAAGAATATACAGGAAGGGCACCAAATATGCCCTTAAATGCAGTCTGGTGGTTCTGGCAAGTGCCCTCACCCCAGCCCAATACACTAAGTGCTATCTGGGAGGTGGTTGCACCTCCCTGTGACAGGAAACCAATTGTTCTACCTTCCCCTGCTCAAGCTCAGCTCATCATCAGGAGGGCAGAATCGTGTCTGGGGTCGGCAGCAGCACTAGCTTGCTGGCAGGCCCTGGAAGGCTGTTACCGGGAGCACTGGGGGCTTCACGGAAGAGTCCCCTGGTGCACAGAATCATACGTCCAACACCAGTAACGGTGCTGGGTATGATTTCAACATGTTTTATACCAAACATGCCCAGGTTCAGCACAGCCAATAAATAGTTAGCCATCGCGTAATGACGCATTGCCACTATATATATATCAAAATGGCTGACCCCAGATATAAGAAAACGTATATCTGTCGGACGTTGTGCTGCTAACACCAACTTACACAGGCGGCATGGGCAGGTCTGTAATCACAGTGCGTGGTATCCCATGGGTGGTATAATGCATGCTTCAGCCCATGGGAGACCCCTGGTGTATCTATGCCCCTGGGTACCTCACTACCATATACTAAGGATTTAGAAGGGTACACCAGTAGCTAATTTGGAAGGTGCCCAAGTACTTACCATAGGCCAATTTAGGGAAATAGCACAGTGACGGGTCCTGATTAGCAGGATCCCAGTCAGACTAGTCATAAAACAGAGTAATACCAGCAAAAAGTGGTGTAAACATGAAATCAGATCCTACTTTTCTACAAAATTGAACTGTCAATAACCCAGAATACTTGTACTTTCTGCATGACTAAAACTGTAAATTGAGTTTTTGAGGCTATCAGTGAGTCTTAGCGCCAAGAAGCCCAAGGGCATATGTTGCACTTTACAAATTTTAAAAATAAATAAATAAACAAATACATTTGAAAACAATATGTTCCTTGTTATTATTATTTTATTTAAGGATTTGTAAAGCGCCTGGTGACCCGGAGGCATGCCCGCACTGTGAGACCTGAAAAGTTGGCTGAGAGGGGAGAGAATTTTTTTTTTATTTAGGGAAAAGCAGAGTTTTGAGCTGCTTGCGAAAGCGCAAGTAGCAGGGTTCCAACCGCATATTGGGGGGAAGCAAGTTCCAGCGGGTGGCTGCCTTTACTGAGAAGCGGCGACCTCCTGTACGTGCCCTCCTAAACTTGGGGATATTCGCCAGTCGCTCATTGTCCGAGCGCAGAGATCTCGAGGCTTTGTAAGGGGTGACCATGTCTCCTAGGATCGAAGGGCCTTGTCCATTGAGGAGCTTGTGAGCGATGCACATTGCCTTAAACTCGATCCTCTCTCGCACTGGCAGCCAGTGGAGCGCCTTAAGTGCTGGTCTGGCAGAGGATCTGGAGGGAAGACCCATCAGCATCCGGGCAGCAGCATTTTGGGTTAGTTGTATCTTGCCCAGAGTAGCTTCAGGGGCTCCTAAATAGACAGCATTGCTGTAATCCAGTTGTGCAAGAACCAGTCCTTGAACCAGGAGTTTCCTGGATAGAGGGGAGAGCAGAGGAAGGATCTTGCGGACTGACCGCATAAGTCCAAAACAGGTTCCGGCTGTTTTAGTTGCCTGGGTTTTCATGGATAAGTCCGGTTCAAGCCAGACCCCCAGACTCTTAATTTCTTTCCTGGGGGCGGGCACCTCACCCATGGTATCGGGCCAAACAGATGATGGAATTGCTGACCACTTCTTGCCCATCAGCATAACTTCTGTTTTGGACCCGTTGAGTTTGAGTGAGGATTCGCACATCCAGAGGTGGATTTTCTGGAGGCAGTGCAGGAGATTATCTGGGCATTGATCAAGGTGTGAGAGAGAGACGACCAGTTGCGTGTCGTCCGCATAACTCACAATCTTGATGCCGAAGGGGGCAACTTCATCCTCCAGAGGGGCCATATAGGCATTAAAAAGGGTGGGACTCAGTGAGGAACCCTGGGGAACCCCACTTGTCAGAGGAAGAGGGTCAGAACGGAAGTTGCCATCCCAGACTTTAAACGAATGGCCCGACAGGAATGACTCTATCCAGGCCAACGCTGTGCCCCTGAGTCCTGCCCTGGCCAGCCGGTGGAGCAGGACACTGTGATTCACCGTGTCAAAGGCTGCACTAAGGTCCAGGAGGATCACTGCCACTGACCCCCCCGAATCCAAAATGCACCTTGCCACCTCGATGACGGCGAGGAGGGCAGTGTCCGTACCTTGGCCAGGGCGAAACCCCGTTTGGGACCGTCGCAGCAAATTGTTGTATTCCAGAAACTGGGACAACTGGGCGTTGACCAGTTTTTCGGCAATTTTGCTGATGCCCGGAAGGAGCGAGATCGGTCTATAATGGGCCAGATCAGCGGGATCCAATTGGGGTTTTTTAAGAAGGGCTTTAACTACCGCCCCCTTCCAGCTAGGAGGGACGGTGCCTTGGGACAGTGAGGCATTGATCAACTCCAGAACTGGAGGAACAATCGCAGGAGCGACTGCTTTAAGAAACCTCATGGGAGCAGGGTCACGGGGAGAGCCACTTTTCATCTTAACCAGAGTCTTTTCGACTTCGTCCGATGAAACCGCCCTAAAGGCATTAAGCTGCGGGTGAGGGGCGCCTACTGGACAAGTGTCGGGCATCACATTGTCCCAGCAAGGTAGCTGACTAGGCTGCGGAAGTGAATCTAAGATGTGGGAGATTTTCGAGTCGAAGTACTTTGCTAATTCTTTACTCATGTCTGGTAGGGCCCTGGTCAGTGGTGGGGGTTGTGGAACCTTTAGGAGTTCTTTGACGATGAGATAGGATTCTCTTGTGGAGTTAGTTGCATTTTTTATCCTAACGTCATAGTAGGAGGCTTTAGAAATTTTCAGAGCAGATTTATATGCTCTCACAGTCCTCCGGTATGAGTCTTTATTGGAGTGGAGCCAATCCTTCCTCCACAGTCGCTCCGCTTTTTTACATTCCTTGCGGAGGGCTCTGAGTTCTAGGTTGAACCAGGGGGCCGAGCCTGTCTTTCCGCTCTTGTCTTTGCGGGTTTTTATAGGTATGATAGAGTCAAGTGAGTCAGAAATCCACTTCCTGAAGTTGCTATCAGCTATAACAGGGTCCCCGGAGGGGGCGGGGGTCGTTGATTCCAGAGCTCTGGCCCAGTCCTTGATTGAGAGTCTGGACCATGCCCTGTCCTGGGTGTACGTGGTGGGCTTGGGGGGCTTCCTAAATTCTCCTGGCCAAAAAAGGTGGACCACAAAATGGTCTGTCCAGGGGAGGGGGCAAGAAGGTCTAGCCTGGAGGGTACGGACATTTTTTAAAAACTGGGTCTAGCAAGTGGCCCTTGATAAGGGTGGCTCCGGTATTGGCCAGTTGGAGACCATAGGCAGCCAAATCTAGTATCAAGTCAGCAGCCCCTGGGTCTAGGGGATCATCAAAGTGGATATTGAGGTCCCCTAGCACAGTAAAGTTGGGTGTAGAGTGGGCAAGAGCTGATATGGAATCTAGTAGGGCGCTGGCAAAGGGGCCAAAATGGCCGGGGGGGCGATACACCAGAAGACCTGTCAGAGAGGTTGTCGGGGCCAGACGGATGGTAAAATGGCAACTCTCTGAGTCCTTGATGTGAGCATCGCTAATTCTGCATGAGAAGTGATCTCTGTGCAAAATGGCCAGTCCGCCCCCTCTACCAGAGGGGCGTACTTGGGACTGGATAAGGAAACCCGGGGCCAGAGCCAAGACCACATCCGAGTCCGAATGCGTTGTGAGCCAAGTTTCCATAAGAAACAGGATGTCTAGCTCATGGTCCACGAGCAGATGGTTAATAAGCAGGGCGTGCATAGGGAGCGACCTACAATTCAGTCCTGCTAATTTCAGGCCAGAGTGTGAGATTGGTGCCTGAGTCAGTTGTAATTTGACCGGGGGGCAGATAGCGCAGTTTGTGAAATGTCCGTCTGAATCGTGAACATAATTACATTGTGTGTTTTTTGTAGGTCTAAGACTTAATAAAGCACGACGCGAGTAACTCACCCTATCGGTGTGCCCGTCCGGCATGGGTTCTTGTGACGTCTTAAACGCCTCTCTGGGCAGTCTCAGCAATGCCTCGTATTCAGACTATCCTCCAGAGAGCCAGCTCAAATGGTAGGCTGGAATTACTGTCCGGATATTGGTTTTTAGACTTGACCTTCTCTGCAGTGTCACCCTCCAAATGTTTTGCTTTTCTCCCCCTAATATTGTTGCTGAAATTGTTTTTTGTTGGCCTTAGGCCTCTGTACACTTTACCACGGCTAACCAATGCTAAAGTGCTTGTGCTAACTCTCCTAAACATGGTCAAATTGGCTTACACCTGATTGCCATATTTAATTTACTTGTAAGGTTCTAGTAGGGTGGTATACCATATACCCAGAGCCTATAAATGAAATGCTACTAGAGGTGCTGCAGCACTTATTGTGCCACCCACTTAAGTAGCCCCTTAAATATGTCCCAGACCTGCAATTTCAGCCTGAAGGCAGTTTTAAACTGCCAATTCAACTTGGCAGTATAACCCCTTGCAAGCCTTACACTCCCCTTTTATTACATCAAAGTCAAAGAGGTTTATTGCATAATTAAATAAAATCATTACAATTTCCACATGTCAATATTATGATACAAAAGTATATACTACTAGAAAAGATTGGACTCTTCCTTTGTTAAAATGGTATAACACAGTTAAAACGGGTTTCTTCCAGGGAAACTCCCACCGTCTTTAAGAGGTCAAAATGTTATTAAGTGTTTGTGCAAAGGTTGCCAGTCATTGGGATCAAGGCAGAGATATTACACTGCTTATTTCACCTTGTCCTTGTTCCACAAGACTCAGGCATTTATTCACTTCTGCCAGGAATGTTGTTCCCCGGCATGCCAAAATAATTGAACTCCCTCCTAGCCAATAAGTTACCGCTTGCCTACAGGTGCGGATTTTTAACTCATTGCAGATCTGTTTTAGTAATCTTTGACGTTGTGCCAGGAGAGCCAGACAGACGCACAAGAAATGGGCTAATGATTCCGTTTTATAGCCACAAAGTCTACAACTCTCAGTCTGATGTTTACCTTTCCACGATGGTACTAAGTCTTTCGAAATGTGCATTCCCATCCTATAGGCTGTAAAAGCTCTTTTTATATGCACATTAAAATGAGAGGTTAAATATGCATGCAGTCGTCCAGCTTTGAAGGAGTTGATTATGGTCCAACCATGTCGCCGCTTGAGAAGTAATGCTTTGTCTTCTCGAAAAGATTTCGTCCTTGCTGCCTTGTTGGCTAAACTACTTATAGTTGCTTTGTCCTTCACCGATTCCCAAGTTCCTTCCAACCCCACCTCTTTCACCAGGTTTTCAGGTATTTTTCCCAAGGGCAAAGGGTTCCACTCACTCCTTGATTTTTTATGGCTTCCCAGTTTAGCCAATCCATTGAAACCGGATCTGCAGATCTTAAATTGTGACACAGTTTTATGAAGCCGCTCATGCTCCTATATTTCTGGTTTTGCAGCCCGAATTCCAGCCTTACTTGCGGGGCTGAAGCACTCTTTGGAAGGTTAAAAACTGCTTTGTAGATTTTAGTTTGAAGCTCGTTTAGTAGGTCTGTTTCCTTGCCGCACCAGGTGACAAGACCGTAAGATAATGATGGTAAAATTTGTGCCGACATGACCTTCAAGAGGTGGCTATAGTTCGGACAATTCATTTTTGTTTTTAGCAACCGGTAAGCAAAGATTAGACTTTGGGCTTTTGCTCGTATTGCAGTTTTGTGCTCCGTTAATTTTGCTCCCTGGGATAGTATTACTCCAAGGTATTTATACGAACCTTGTTCGTTCACCTTCGTCCCATTGAACGACCATGTGTAACTACGTTTTTTTGGGTCTACTAAACGTACCACTTTGGTTTTTTCTTTGTTTAAGTCCAGTCCTTCTTGTCTTAAGTACCCTGATAAGATATTTAAAGCTCTTTGTAGACTAACTGGGGTTTTACTCAGCAGGACTATATCATCTGCATATTGCAGACAGGGAATTCACCGGTTTGCCAATGACGGAGGGTGCACCTCATCTGTGTCCAATACTGTTGCGAGATCGGAAAGGAAAAGGTTAAAAAGGGTGGGGGCTAGAACACAGCCTTGTTTTAGGCCCTGGTATGTTGGTATGTTCCTTGTTGTTTAAGCTCCATCTCCCAATTTAACCTTTGCCCATGTATCTTCATGCAAAACTTTTATTGCCTGTATTAATTTTGATGGCATCCCCCAAAGCTGCAATTTGTCCCATAGACGCTCTCGATTTACTCTGTCAAATGCAGATTTGATGTCAACAAAACAGGCGTATAATCGTGTGCCCTTTACTGCTGTTCTGTCCATTAATAGTGACAGGCAAGTTAAGTTGGTGATTGTCCCCATGTCCCTCCTAAATCCCGTCTGGAACCAGGGGATTCTCTGAGATTCTTCAATCCAGTCTTGCAGCTTAAGGAGGAAACAAGAGGCGTAGAACTTTGCTTCAACATCTATCAGTGATATAAGTCTGTAATTTGTTGGGTTGCCATGGTCGCCTTGTTTAAATATTGGATGAACCACGTTTCCCTTCCATGATGCAGGTACTTGTGTGTCATGATAGATTTGATTAAACAATGGTGTCAGGGTTTCTGCCCAAAATACCGGGTCGTGTTTAAAGATGGCATTGAGCAGTCCGATCGGGCCTGGTGCTCCTTCAGCTTTTAGCCTGTTTATGATTTTACAGAGATCCCCTCTGGTTGTTAATTCTGGGACTGTTATTTCCTCTGTTGGGCAATCCTTTATCGCCGGTCCTTCTGTGCCTGGATTGCAGGTTTCAAACTGACCATTCTCTACTGTGTTTGTTTTCCGCATATTATTTGGGAGGCCTGTTGTTGTTATGCCGTAAAGGGATTGCACATGTTGAGACCAAGCGTCAGCTCCTACTCCCGCTTCCTGATGGAGTTTTTGTCCTTTATTTAGGTCGTTAATGATGCCCCAAAATTCTCGACTGTTGGGGTGTTTTCCTGCACTTAGCAATCTATTCCATAGCTTCTCATTGTAGGCAGATTTTGCAATGTTAAGTGCCTTCCTATAAGTGCTTCTGGCTTCTGTTAAATCCCCTTTGTTCATTTGTAGCCCCAGTTTTTTTTCCCGAGCAAGGTGACGAACAGCATTTGCTACCCTCCTTTTCTTTGTTCTTAGTTCATTGGTAAACCAGGGCTCTTTTTTAGAGGTAGACTTACTCCGTACACCTGAAGTTGCTGGAAATTTATGAAGCAGGTCCAGGACCAATAGCTCCCAGTTTTTTACGAGGTCCTCCTTTTTTTGCATCCCTAACTCGGATTTTCGAGCAATTGCAGCACGCTGGATTTTTTCCAGCATTTCTCCTCTCCATTTTAGTTTCTTTAAATTGAATTTAGCGGCTTGGTGGAGCAGACTTGATAATTTCGGTGCCAAGTTGGGCGCAGTGTTTAGAGAAGTTATTTGGGGGAAGTGGTCGCTTTCTGGACGTTGGACAATTTTGAAGGTCTCAATGTCTGGAATTAAGTCATCACTTACTATTGTGTAGTCTATTGTTGAGTGAGCCCTTCCGCTCAGGAAAGTAATACCAGCCGGCCTATCCCCCGTCGTGTTGCCGTTTAGAACCGTCAGACCCAGGACTTTTGGGTTGAAGGCTAACCTTAGGCCTCCTTTGGGCAGTTGCGTGATTTCTTTTGCCCTCAATTTTCCAATGAGATCACAGTTGAAGTCC
>NW_028255313.1:0-34968 GCF_964263255.1 Lissotriton vulgaris
TGTGTACCCTTGTCCTGAGTGCCCAAGCATCACTAGTGTGGTGGTGGCAGCATATTATGTAGTGATCAGTTGGAGTGAACAGGTCCAGTTTAACCTATGTCATTCGAATGAGGCCTATAGGCCTACTCACTTATGTTAAGTTCTGCTGCTGTGTGCTTTACTCGCCCCTTGTCCTATGTTGGTGAGATGTGAAGTGATGTGCAGTGTGGGAGTGGTGATTCTGTGCTGCCTGTATGTGTTCCTAGGAAGGGTACAGTACAGGGTTAGAGCAGTACTGTGCAGTGTGTGTATGATGAGTTCATGTACTGAGTGTATGTGTAGCTGAGGACACAGCAGTCCCATGTTTGTCAAAACGCCTTGGTGCATAGGTTCTTCCTGAAGCATTCATCTTTCCTGTATCATGTGGTCAATTTGTTGGTTTGGTCTCAAAGGTGTTAGAACTGTCAGCCTTAGTGTGGTCTTCTGGAAAACTCCACATAGCGGCACAGAGTGGGGGTTTTCCTCTTGCGCGGCTCACCAAAATTAAGTTGGTGAGCAAGGAAAATCAAATGCTAGATCACCTCACCTCCCAGCGAGATTTCTCAATGTGGGTGGTCGCAGCAATACTGCTTGTAATGAGAAACCTGCCCCTAATGTTGAGGAAGCTGCAGCTCGGGTAAAACATCTTCTTGAGCGGCAGAAGGAAGCAGCGCCCTCTTGCACTACACATGATGCCATATGCTCTGACTTTACAGCGCAGGGTAAATTCTCAGCGCTAAACATCAGCATGAGCGGCATGACTTATGGCACTCCACTGATTACAGAACTCCATGGAGCGCGCCAGCGTTTTTTTGGCACTTTGTGGTGATCCGCATAGCAGAACTCTTTGAACTCCACCCAGGCCAATCGAAAAACCCCCTAGCCAAGCCTTAACCACATGGCTGCTAGGCGTTTTCCCGTCCTGCGCTGAAGAACCAAATTGACCATTATTCATGACGAGCTGGCCTTGTCATCCGCGCACGGCAGGTAAGCGCCATGACGAGACCAGCTCGTCATTAGCTTCGAAGGGGTTAAACTCCTCTTATATTGCATATAAATCACCCTTAATGTAGGCCCTAGGTAGCACAAAGGGTAGATTGCTGGGTAATCAAAAGGTAGGACATATACTTTGAAGGTTTGCATATCCTGGTAATGAAAAAAACAACAACTTCGTCTTTAACTACTGTGATGCCTACCCCTCCTTTATGTTAACTTTGGGTATTCCTTATTACACTATTTAGCTGTAATTCCCGATTGAGAAGGAGTAAATCTATCATGTTTCATGTCAGTGAAATGATAATGATAAATACTCTTTACTGGTAAAGTCAAATTGACCATTACCCTTTTAAAAATGGCACTTTTATAAAGATAGCATTTTTCTGTACTTAGGCCTGTGTGCCTGCAGCCTGTCTCCACAACACGTCTGGGGTAGGCGAAAGCTGGACTTTGTGCATTCTCTCCAGACAGCCACACACAAAGAGAGCTCAGGTGTGACTGAGTGACCATCCACATCCTGTTGGGTCATTCTGGGAAGGATCAGAGGAGCTGACACACACACCTCAATAGGCTGTGTTTTGTACCTACACAAAGGGCTGCATACCCTGCCCCGGGGTGAGTCTGGAGTGAGAGCTCCTTAATAGACTCCTTAATAGACTTGAAACTTTCCTTTGTGGTAACTAGGAAGTTTCTCATTTTGTGTAAAATTGCAATTTTTTGCCATTCACAAAGGAATTTTAGGAATAGTATCATTACGACTGAGGAGTCTCGTGTCGAAGACTCCGTACATAAAAATAGGCCGTCATAAAGATACTATCCGTAATATTGCTTTGTGAATACTTTGCCAACTTGTGTCATATAACATTATCTTATGTTGTTCAATGCCTTACTGTGATATTCTGTCTCATGCTATGATATGCTTTGCTATCATGTGCCCTGTTGTATCATGCCAGTTCATTCATGCCTTGTCATGTTTTCTTACTACAGCAGACTTTTATCTGTGGTTATTGTCTTTATCTCATTCAGATATTGAGGAACCGGTGCAGCAGACGCATGACTACAGAGAACTGCCAAAAGCATTTTTTTCCACTAAATTGTAAGCTGGGAAACCAGACCTGATTCTCCCATTCTGACTGTTGGGCTAACTAACTCCATGTATGCAACGCATACAATAAAAATATCTCCAACGCGGTTTAGATGGTCTGAGTTAAAAGACCTATGAAATCAGGAGTATAGTGCTTAGCAAGCTAAGCAAGCACACATTTAGGAGCTACAAAAGGTGAAATAAATTAGAGCAGCAACCGTAGTGAATCAACGAGTTGGTAGTTCCCTTTGAAGTTTTTAAGTTTGTGTTGAACTACAACACAATTGAATGCCACTTACCTGCTCAAGAGGAGTCTGCGCCTGTCACTTGAATCTTGACTGATTGTCTACCTATATTCCCTATTGACTCTCACAGTCGAAACTGGTGTAGCACAAAGGCAAGAACCCATCAACAAATAAAGAAAAAATAGCCCTGAGTACCTGCAAGAATGTTGTTAGAAAACAGGGTCCAAAAGACAACTTCCTAAACTAAAGTACATATCTGACTGGAATGCAGCTGGGTGGGTGTCAGTAGACGTTGGAATGCTTCACTCTTTGGGGCCCAGCACTGGGAGGAATGGGATTAGAGACTCCAGGTGTTATTAAGAATGCATATTTTCCTGAGTCAGTGTAATATCAAAGCTTGCAATTAATAGAGTATTTGAATGGAAAGAGTGCAAGGCAAATGAGTGTTAGGGTTTAAGCTATGTTTTCACCAGGGGCTTGTGTGAGCTTTGGATATAATCTAGAGTGAACGGTGAGTAAGGCTTGGCTTCATAGAGAGCCCGGAGTGAGCCTTTGCATTACCACCAGCTAATTTCAGTAAGTTTAGGTATGATTAGGAGCAGAACTGTGGCTGGCCATGTGTATTTTAAGAAGCAGAGTTCTATGTGTGTATCATGTTATGTGTGTATCAGTGCTATAAAGATCTTTAAATGAGCGTCTCTATTATCAAATTCAGGGCTCTGAGTGAGCCAGTGTATTATCAGGGGTAGACTCTAAGGCCCTGATTGTGAGTGAGTTTGTGTTTTCAGAAATTGCTTAAACTCCTGTTTGTGTCGTGGTTGAAATTTCGAGCTGGTTGTTACTTAATGCACCCAGTGCCCATTGGCTACGTTAAATATCCCACTCTTTGTTAAAATCAATCCTGTCAGATCTTATATTGGGAAATGTGTATGGGATTTACCATACTGTGCAGATTTTGGTGCGAGAAGCGCTAACATACACAAGTTGTGCCCTAAAAGCTGGAGTTACATGTTATTTATCCTACCTGATAAAACAAAAAATGCACACTGCGGTCGATTTATTTATCAGGTGCAACAAATAGCACCTGCATTCTGGCAAACTTGCAATCAGTGCCCAAGTTCAGAGAAAATTTATAACAAGCTTTAAGTGAGGGAATATTATGAAGAGCAGGGCTCTGATTCTTTTTGATATTAGTAAACAGAAAGTTCTTACTGACTCTTGGTTATATCAGGTGCTGGTTCTCTGTGAGCCTTGGTATTTGCGAAGATCCGAGTGTGCCTGAATATCATCCACAACAGAAGCAGGCGTAACCCCAGGTGGGGCACACAATTCCAAGCAATAAATAAAGATTCTGTAAAATTCTGTATTTATCATGCAACATTTACTGCGCTTTAAATAGAGCAGTACAAATGTGAGGCTGGGTCTGCCAAGAAATTGGCTGCATATTTTATAGCATATGGATTGGTGTTTACAAAGAATCACTGACATATTATCGAAAGACACAATATCGTCCTACAAAAATATCAGCACAAAATTATCGAACACAATAATATTGACATCCTATACATAACTAAAAACATACTAAAATACCGGTTACACAATATCGACCTACATAAACGTCGATCTCACTAAAATCGACAACATACATATCGAAAGTTTTAAATATCGACTACATTAAAATGTATACCCTAAGTCAAAAATATTGTAAACACATTTATCGACACCAATATTATCGTTATTTTATATATATCGAAATTAACATTAAAAAACACATCTCTCATAACAAACTATAAATATAATTAAATTTCAGATATATTAAACATCTAATACATTTAAAAAATTTAATAAAACATTTTAATTTAATTATATAAAATTAAGACACTAAATTATAATTTTACGTTTGCCTTTTATATAAAATAACACTAACATATATTCAAAAATACAAACTAGCCAATGAAAACACTGAAAATATAAATTAACCAATAACACACTAATTACTGACTCCAAACCACTATATAAACAATTACACACTAAACACAAACCACCTGAAGAAAAAAACGACAGAGGAAAATACATTGGATAAATTCGACTACACCTACAAGAACATCAAGATTGAACCTAAAATTCTATGGATTAAAAGTAAGTAACTAAAATAAACTAAATAAAAGTAACTGCTAAAATGTTAGAAATTACAAACATGATCAAAATAATAATGCATATTTACTTTTTATTTTCTCCTACCACTACAGAATACTTTACTAACAAAGAACAGAGAACAGAATTCTGAAAATCACGAAACAACTAACAAAGTAAGTATGTCCAAACATTAAACTAACTGCTAAAATGTTAAAAATTGCAAACATGTTCAAATTACTAATACATATCTACTTTTTATTTTCTCCTACCACTACAGAATACTCTACTGACAAAGAACAGAGAACAACATTCTGAAAACCAAGATACAACTAACAAAGTAAGTATATTCTAACATTTTAAGCTAATTGTATGGCAAAAACTGTAATTGCAACCTAAAAAATATCTTTGAACAATTAACACAAGTAAATTCATTTTTTCCTAACAGATCAAGAAAACACAGAAAATAAAGGCCACAACTAAACAGTCAAGTACATCAAAATCAAAGACAGAATTTCTAAAAATGTAAGTATATACTATAGAAATATTTTTCAAATTAACTTAAAATACATACATTATTTTTTTAATAACTACAAAATATTTTTCTTGTAGAATAACAAACAACATAATGAGTGAAGGAGCTGAATTTGTTACCAGCCAGAAAGGAAAACTATTACTCTGCTACATGGGTTACACTTATACCCAAGAAAAACAATTTGGGATGAAAGTTAATTGGAAATGTTGCAAATATTACTCCAACAAATGTTACAGAAGGGCAACAACTAGAGAAGCGACAGTACTTTATACTAGGGAACAAAACCACCCACCAAACGTAACAGAAATAGAAGTTAGAACAGCATTGGAAAACATAAAAGAGGCAAGCACAGGTTCCCAAAAAGCAACAAGCACCATCTTAAAAGAACAAATTCCTAAAATACCTAAAACAGCGACTACTCAGATGCCATCTATTATTTTCCTAAAAAGAACAATAGCCCGAACAAAAAGAACAACTACTCCTACCACTCCACCTCTTAGAACATATAGCGATATAAATTTAAATCCTAACCAAACTATAACTTTAAACAAATGACCATTTGTCATTTACGACAATGAAAGCAATGATAAAAGACTCATACTTTTTGGCACAAATATAAACCTCATAAAACTTCAGCAAAGCCAATATTGGATGATAGATGGGACTTTTAACATCTGTCCCAAACCTTTTTTTCAATTATATACAATACATGGCCTATATCCAAACTGCAACATACCTCTACTTTATGCACTACTACCAAATACAACTAATTCCTCATATATGGAATTATTAAACACAATCAAACAAAAAACTAAGAACTACTCCCCTGAAAAAATAATACCTGATTTTGAACAAGCAATGCTTTCATGTATTTTAAAAATACACCCCCATACCTGTATTCAAGGCTGCTATTATCACTACAACCGGTGTCTATGGAGACATTTACAAAAGACTACTTTAAGTATAGAATATGCAACAAACTCATCTTTTGCATATCAAATAAAAAAACTCACAGCACTGGCTTACGTTCCAGAAACAGACATCGATTCCGATCAGGAAAAAAGCGCTTCGAATTACCATACGAAGCGTTTTTTCACCTACAAATCGTTTCCGTACACGTCTCCGTACGAATCTGCAAGTACGATCTCAATCCAAAGCAGCACTTCGTACAACTCGTAAAAATCTACATACAAATCGAAAGTCCATACGAATGGCATTCGGATGATGATTCACGCTACGTCCGAACGTAAATAGACCGCGTCATCTGTACCAGGAAGTACCATCCGTGTCGAAGACTCTCCGTACGGCTCTTCTGCTACGAGAGTCAAAAACTGCTGTAAAAACAGAGTCCGGACCAACCCGCACCCCGGTACGCAACAAACAAGACATGAACCCCATCGTCCGTGTCATACCAGTCCTGTACCCCCACCACCTCGTACATAGATACCGACGACGGCGCAGACGGTGAGTACAACGAAATAAAACTTTGCGGTACGTGGTGCCACACGCGCACATCCCTATCAAACGCCTGTAACGTCGGGGTACGTAGCGACACACGCCACCGCATATCACCAGTGTAAGAGTCAGACGTGCTGCAACTACGTCATCGATTACGGGGTGCGGTACGCGACCGCACATCACCAGTGCAATTGTCAGTCGTGCCGCACCCACGCCATCGATTTCGGGGTGCGGTACACGACCGCACATCACCAGTGCAATTGTCAGTCGTGCCGCACCCACGCCATCGATTGTGGGGTGCGGTACACGGCCGCACATCACCAGTGCAATTGCCAGTCGTGCCGCACCCACGCCATCGATTTTGGGGTGTGGTACGGGACCGCATATCACCAGTGAAATTGTCAGATGTGCCGCACCCACGCCATCGATGTCGGGGTGCGGTACGCGACCTCACATCACCAGTATCATTGTTAGACGTGCCGCACCCACGTCATCGATTTCGGGGTACAGTACGCTACCGCATTTCACCAGTGTAATAGTCGTGTGGGACATAAGTCTGCAGTCTCAGTGCAAGTGTAAGTGATGTGTACAAAACATACCCAGCAGTGTCCATCATCAGAGTGTGCGTGTGGCAAAGAGCCCCACCAGAGCCCAGCAGTGCCCAGCATAACAGTGTGTGTGTGGCTAAGACCCCCAGCAGTGCCCACCAGTGCCCAGCATAAAAGTGTGTGTGGCTAAGACCCCCAGCAGTGCCCAGCATAACAGTGTGTGTGCGGCTAAGACCCCCACCAGTGCCCAGCATAACAGTGTGTGGCTAAGACCCCCAGCAGTGCCCAGCATAACAGTGTGTGCGTGGCTAAGACCCCCACCAGTGCCCAGCATAACAGTGTGTGTGTGGCTAAGACCCCCACCAGTGCCCAGCAGTGCCCAGCATAACAGTGTGTGGCTAAGACCCCCAGCAGTGCCCAGCATGACAGTGTGTGTGTGGCTAAGACCCCCAGCAGTGCCCAGCATAACAGTGTGTGTGTGGCTAAGACCCCCACCAGTGCCCACCAGTGCCAAGTATAACAGTGTGTGTGTGTGTAGCTAAGACCCCCAGCAGTGCCCAGCATAACAGTGTCTGTGTGGCTAAGACCCCCAGCAGTGCCCACCAGTGCCCAGCATAACAGTGTGTGTGTGGCTAAGACCCCCACCAGTGCCCTGCAGTGCCCAGCATAACAGTGTGTGTGTGGCTAAGTCCCCCACCAGTGCCCAGCAGTGCCCAGCATAACAGTGTGTGGCTAAGACCCCCAGCAGTGTCCAGCATGACAGTGTGTGTGGGGCTAAGACCCCCAGCAGTGCCAACAGTGCCCAGCATAACAGTGTGTGTGTGGCTAAGACCCCCACCAGTGCCCAGCAGTGCCCAGCATAACAGTGTGTGTGTGGCTAAGACCCCCAGCAGTGTCCAGCATAACAGTGTGTGTGTGGCAAAGACCCCCACCAGTGCCCACCAGTGCCCAGCATAACAGTGTGTTTGTGGCTAAGACCCCCACCAGTGCCCAGCAGTGCCCAGCATAACAGTGTGTGTGTGTGTGGCTAAGACCCCCATCAGTAGAAGCTTGAACATACCATTGGTAACCTCATTACCATCTGGAAATAGGCACATGTTACAATACCCAAATTTGAACATCACACCAGCTCCCAGGCACACAGCAGTCAAAGACATTAACAGACAAACTAAAGTACAGAAACAGAAATAAATAGATTTATTCAGCAGGATCCTAAATGAAAATGCAAATAAGAGTCCTTGCTCTTTGAAGGCCAACGGCCAGTCCAAACAAGTGATCAAAACAGATCGTGCCACAATGGATGTTGACACACCCAAACTTGCCTGCACATGGAGTTCAATTCACAGTGGAAACAGTGGGGGCATCATCTGTGGAATCCCCCAGCACTGCAGGGACAGGGGAGGGAAGGACAGGTGTAGTGGGTGCAGGTGGTGTGTATTCATCCACACTGGCCGGTGCATTGCAGAATGTAGCAATATAAACTTGGCTGCACACTTCAGCCAGTTCTGTAAAACTTCCACCTGAACCTGGTGACACATTGGGGGTGGAGGTAGAGGGTTGTGAGTCTGTGGTTGTGGTTCTGTGGATGTGTGTGGTATGTCTTTCCCCTCTCCCTGTGGGTGTGCCTACATCCCCTTGAGATTGGGTGCGTGGTGATTTGAGTTTCTTCCGCCGTGTGGGTGTGCTGGGTGTGTCTGTTGTTGTGTCTGACTTGTGGCGTCTGCGTGTACTTTTGGAAGGTATGGGAGAGGCTGAGGTGGATGGGTCAGAAGGAGGGGGGGCAGATGCTGCTGGGCGGACATAGCTGCTGTCAGTGTTGACTCTATGGCAGCCACACTCCGACGTAGATCAGACATGCCAGATGACATGCCCTCCATGAACGACAACAACTGTGTAATGAGTTGTGTCTGTCCATGGAGGACAGTCAACATGGATGTCTGACCTACTACAAGCTGCCGGAGTAGGTCCACAGACTCAGCACTGAGGGCAGCAGGGGACACAGGGGCAGGTGCTGCGGTGCCGGGACCAAAGGAGACACGGGGGCTAGCACGAACCCTAGGGACCCTAACAAGTGGGAGGGTGGAGATAGTAATGGAGGGGGAGAGGCCAGCCAAAGGTGAAGAAGAGGCCATTTCTACATATTCCCCCTCCTCCTGAGAGTCTGATTCCGAGCCCTCCGCATGGTAGGATGTGTCGGTCACATGGGGTCCGGCCCGAAGACTCTCCTCACCCTGAGTGCCACTGGCTCCCTCCGACTCCTCATAGCAGGTGGCACTGTCGCTGGGTCCCTCTGTGTGGTCCGTGTCTGTGTCTCCTCCAGATTGTGGTGATGATGCTGTTGGCCAGGAGAATAAGAAATACATATCAGTCTCCTGTACACATCTGTCAAATCAGCTTTAAAAAAATAGCACACATTTCTAAACATGGCCTACATCAGGAGTCCAAATCCACTGAACTATGCACAATGCCAAGCATAGTGTTGGGCAATTTGAAGAGAAACAAAGTTCAATGCATACTAGGGTAGAAATAACCGGCAAGGCAACAACTTGAATGAGAGAGACACATTGATGACCGACTGCCTGACAACCAGATAGATGATGATCAGTCACTGTTCATTTTCCTACCCTGACACACAAAACCAGACCTGGTGATGGTTGAATTGCTGCGCTCCGGTGCCACATGCTAAAAGTCCTTCATGAACTGCCACGTGAAGCCATCCTGGGAACTGGAGCCAAGTGTACCCTCACCTCACACTGGCATGACAGATGTCTACACACAAAGTCACATTGACTGGTTGACCATCTATAGGATTTCATAACAACATGCAACACATTTTGAGTATATGCACACACACACTGCACAGTGTGAGTATGCACAAGCCAAAATAATTACACATGTACAGTGTGGTCCTGTAGCCAAGACATCACAAATAGTAAGTACACCATGGACCAAGGCCCCTGAGGCTGACTCTTGCAGAAAATACATGTTGATACTCAAGATCAGTTCGAAAATATGTAGAAGGGCAGACCCAGTGCACATGTGGTGCTACATGTAAGGTAACAACAGGTGTCACAGACCCTACTACAACATGATGATGTGCGGAGGAATTAGCATAAAAACACATAGCACCTTAGGAGTACCTGTGAAAGAAAAAGTATTGGCACAGAGCTGGGCAAATGTGGAGTAGGCCAAGGCATGTAAAAAAGCATATCCTGAAACTTGGCCATTCTCATGCCAATGCATGAAGTGGCTGTCTGACAACACCACTCCAACTGTGGGAGTGTTAGCATGCCTGGGAGCACTGCAGGTAGCATGTGACACACATGACAACAAACAGACATGTACCTACCCCTTTCTTGCTGCTGTCTCCCCTGCAACTGCCTATGGAGGTCTGGGAACACCACTTCCAGGACCGGGAGCATGTTGGGGGTGAGGTGGCAGGTGCCGCCATGCCGGCGTGGAGCTTCCAGCTTCAGCTGTACTCTGGCGATGCGGCGGGTCCAGCACCGGATGTCCTGCCACCTCTTCATGATGTTTCTGAGCCTCCTGCGAGGCCCCCCTCTCTCCTGACATCCCTGGCGATGTTCAGCCAGATGTCACCCTTCTCATAGGCAGATACCTGTCACAAATGTAAAGATAAAGAACATCAGTACACCTGGTGCATGTCCCAAAGACACACATATGCACAAAATACTTGAGGACAACAGGCTATAGGATGATGAACACACTTGCATGATTGTCCAGGAGGATGTTGCCTGTGAGTAAACAGAAATGCACAACATGCCATTGCAAGGCTACAGATGACATAAGGGCTGAAAACCACTCATTCAGCATGGCACTCACTGAGCAACATCTGTCACATCATGCTGTACTGCAGCACGTGACATCCAGTCACACACCCCACTACAACAAATAACCCTCTCCAGACAATACTGTGCACATCGGCACTCCCTCTAAACAACATTGCATCTCAGAAACATACATACACAAGGGCTGCAGTGTCACACACACAACAGGTGCACACTCCAAGGTCATGCACACATCACTCACCTGATCCTCTGGTCTCCCATACAGCTTGCAGTAGTTGGGCAGGAGGGCATCCAGCAGGGCCTTGTTCTCATCATCACTGAATGCAGGTGCCCTCTCCATGCTCAGCTAATCAGGGTCCAGAGGATACAGAGACAGCAGCTGTGTTTACCACTCCAAATTAGTGCAGGCAAGTGCCCTCCCTCAGCCACATACTGCCTTATATCTGTGCTGCTGAGGGTCTGTGAGTGCAAGGAGTAGTGTGTGATAGGCCAGAATAGTTAGCATCCTATGTTCCATCCAATCCAATGACACAAAAGGCCATGACACACATGTGCATGGTTTGAAACGTGAGCCAGAGCTGAACAACAACTTTTGCAACATTGTATACTTTTGCCCAACTGAATTTTCAAGATCACCTGTAGGACACTCTCAAATCTCTGTAACCATGACAACCTGGCTGCATCCTAATCCTACCATTGTTGCTCTAGATGTTTTCTATGTATTTTTTTGAATATACACACAAGTACGGTGTGATTGCACTCGCAAATGCTACTCATTCAATGGTGAAACGAGGCGTACACACGCACGTATGATTGGGGTACGCTCTGCTTGCGTATGTCTACAATGCATTGGGAAATGAGGCGTACACACGCACGTACGATTGGGGTACGCTCTGCTCGCGTATGTCTACAATGCATTGGGAAACGAGGCCTACACATGCACGTACGATTAGGTTACGATCTGCTCGCGTATGTCTACAATGCATTGGGAAACGAGGCCTACACACGCACGTACGATTGAGTTACGCTCTGCTCGCGTATGTCTACAATGCATTGGGAAATGAGGCCTACACACACACGTACGATTGGGGTACGCTCTGCTCGCGTATGTCTACAATGCATTGGGAAACGAGGCCTACACACGCACGTACGATTGGGGTACGCTCTGCTCGCGTATGTCTACAATGCATTGGGAAACGAGGCCTACACACGCACGTACTATTGGGGTACGCTCTGCTCGGGTATGTCTACAATGGATTGGGAAACGAGGCCTACACACGCACGTACGATTGGGGTACGCTCAGCTCGCGTAAGTCTATGATGCATTGGGAAACGAGGCCTACACACGCACGTAACATTGGGGTACAGTGCGTCAGACATGCTTAATGGAATGGTTGTGTAGGCTGCGTCCATGACCTCATACATGTCAACATTGGGAGAGTGAACCTAGAAAATCACATGGCAGGGATGTAGTGTACACTCATGCTGACCATGTGGATGTATACATCCATCAGCAGGCCCTAGGTGTGGCAGACAGTGATGAAGCACAGGAAATGTCATCTTGTGGCTCAGTTGATGTGTTAAGAGCTTTTGAGACATGTCAATTATCATGTGGCACATGTGGTTCACATACATACAACACGTATCACCTGAGTAACGTCTGCAACATATTATGATGCACATCAACACTGGAAGTGCACACCATTGACTACATGGAACTGTCACATCATGACATTGACATGCCCACTGTCACAGATGTGAAATTGAAGCACAGCATGACCCGGTGTGACCACGTCATGTGTGTGCCACATGCGACATTGTGCATGCTGACAGCATATGAAATGAACAGGTCAGTATAATTTTCCTCCCCTTACAATATCCACAAGCATCAGACTGGATTTGCAAATTTGTGCTTAGCAGTAACCTTGTGCGCCGGTAGGCGACGTCTGTGGCTTAGCGTGTGTCGTTGCTGTTGCGTGCGCCGTTATGACGTTGTCTGAGTACTCAGACCCCGCCTACGTGTGCTGACGTCAGCTCCGATTTTTTCACACCAGGTGCGCAGTGATGGTATAAGTGTCACCTAAGTTATTCAAAATCAAAACCTTGTACAATCACTTTTGATGACTTTACTTGCATTTTCTACTCAGGACGGTGCCAATGGGGATGTCTCGTGTCAAGCCTGTGAGGATAGCGACCGACTGATGTCGGTGACTGACCCTCACCGTCAGTGTCTCCAATGTCCCCATGTCAACCACGACAACAAGAGCTGCCCCGACTGCCGGCCCCTGACTTTGGAGGCTAGGCGGGAGTGGTCCCGCAAGCGGCTCCGACTCCAGCAGTTGGCCTGCACTGCAAGAGGTCAGGGTCTGGACGGAGGTCGAGGGACCAGGCGTGGGGTTTGAGCCATCAGAGCTACGGGAGTCAACATCACTCCTCTGTGGGTAAGTCGTCAGCAGAACACAAGAAGTCAGAGAGGTCATCGCTCTTCCAAATCCCCACGATGCACGTGCAATGTTGCAGGGGACTTGTGTGACACCGCCCACACGGCTCTGTCAGAGTGGCGTGCGTCGTAGCCTGCCCCACAACCTCCGGTCCCTGGGCAGCATGGAACGCAGGATGAGTTTGAGCACTTCCTCATGGCCATGATGTCCCTCACTCCTCCGACGGGCAATGCGGCGGCTTTGGTCACAGTGGACACGTCTGGGGTCCCTAGTGAGTCTGGTGCTACTGGTCCAATGCCAACAGGTGCTTTGGCTCATACGGCGCCACCGCATTAGGCCCTGCACCGCTGGCCCACACTGGATCCCAAACTTGTTTCTGGTCCTGGCTGGTTGACTCACGCACTCATCGTCTACAGTTCCCCCAGGTTTCACCCTCGGCCCTGTTCTCGGATGGTGCCGTCCCCAATAACACACTGTAAACGGCTCTGGCGTGGGAACGGCGCAGCCAAATGCCGCATTTGATGTTGCATGGGGATTAGAAATTAGAGTTGCCGGCCACATCTGTTCGCAACCATGATAAGCATGGAATGGGTGTTACGGAGTATTGGGATTGGTCTGAAGAACCACTGACACCTGAGTGTCAGTCCCAAGACGAATGGACAGGTGGACTGGGGGATGCGAGTGGTCTGCACACCTCGTCTGACACTGGTTTTGTCACAAATCCAACCGTGGCTTTTGAGGAGGGGCCAACCTACAGTGTGGTGTTGACGTGGGCGGACAAAGCCTTGCCCCTTCGTCTCACTGTCGCAGCCATGAGGACCGACCTCCTCACTGAGGTCCTTAAAGTGCAATCACGCATGGCTGAGCCTCTGCAGCCGTGTCATGAGGCATTGACTGACGCTATTTTGTGCACCAGGTCCAGGCCCGATGTAGGTTCGGCTGTAGATATGCACGTGGGCAGATGCCAACACCCGCCACTGGACGACCTATGTGTCCTGTCCTCCCACCCCACCCCAGAGAGCCTATGCATCCAGGCCTCCAAATCACACAACACATTCCCATCTGCTCCGCCGGACAGGGTATCCAAGAGGTATGAGCAGTACGGCAAGATGGTATCATCCTCCCTGAGTGTGGGTCTGCAGGTCTCCCAACGTCACATGCCTCTTTGTCTGCTACACCCACTCTTTACGGGACACGGTTGCCGAACTGCTTCCCGTTGTCGGTACGGGCAAAACTTGCACAAGCCCTTGTGGAAGGGCAAGCTGCGGCATGGCATTTGATGCGGTGTGGGCTGGATCACATCAACTCACTGGGCAGGGCGATGGCAACCACAGAGCCAATTTGTTGTAAAGCCTGGTTGGAGTCCAACCAATTTGTACCCGATGTCCAGAGTACACTCATGGACATGCTGTGTGATGTTAGTTGCCTTTTTGGCAACAAGGCAGCCCATGCGCTGTAGCACATTAAGGACTCCAGGGCTATGGGCAGGACCCTGGGCCTGTTGCCCCTGCACCAGCAAACTGGTACCTTTTGCTCTTTTTGTGGCTAAGGAAGTGGCACACACACATGTTCAGGCAGCCACGCAACGCGACTAACATCCAACGCGGTAGCGCCAGAGGTAACCGCTGTGGCGGCTGTCGGAGACAACGGGGAGGTCAGTCCACACCTCCCCTGCAACATCTGCCTACACACACCCCTACTCTGTACTTTCAGGGCCATGTGGCACCAGTGGGGCACATGGTTCGGCAACACCTCCACCACTGGCGCACTGTCACTTTTAACAGGTGGGTGCAGAAAATCATCCCAAGCAGCTATTCCCTCACCCTTGATGCAACCACTGAGGCCATGCCACCGCAATACAAAAGCATATGTGGAGATCATTGGCAACTGCAGCATGCAGGAGTTACAGCCCTCTTGGCCAAGGGGGCCATCATCCCCGTTCCTGGGCCCATAATAGGGTGTGTCTGCTACTCCGACTACTTACTGCTACCCAAGAATGCCAATGGGGGCGTACCCACTATCTTGGACACATGTAACGACAATGGCTTCCTCCGGAAGTAGACGCTCAAAATGCTGATAGTGGCCCAGGTCCTACGTGCCCTGGACCAAGGAGACCGGATGGTAGCGGTGGACTTGTAGGATGTATAGTTCTGCATCCCCATCCTGCCGGCCCACCGGCCCTACCTGCGCTTCACGTTAGGCCACAAGCACTTACAGTTTCCCAGCTGCACTTTGGCCTTAGCTGCGCAACACGGATGTACATGTCGGTACTGGTATCCCGAGTTCTCAGTATGTCAGTTGACCAGCCGGTTCACCTGCCTCTCCTGGAGGACCCTATGTTGCAGCAGAGGACGGTCCACCACCCGTACCTGTACAGTCTCCACCTCCATGCTTGGAGATTGAGCGGCGACAGTAGAGGCCATTTGACTTTCATCCTCAAGTCTGTAATTTCATCCATGCTGCCAGGTGTCACTCCACAAAGTTGGAATACGCCTGCAGGTGGACCAGATTTGTGGCATGGTGCACACTAAAGGCTGTGGACCCTCATTCTGCACCTCTTCATGAATTTCATCTCTTCCTTCTTCCTCATGCCCAGCAGGGCTCTGCTCTGGTCACTGTCAAGGGCTACGTTCATGGCCTTTCACCCATACTAAGGCTGACTGATCAACCTTCTTTGTACTAGTCCCCTATTGTGAGTTGTTTTCTGTAAGGCATCAAACACACGTTTCATCATGTTCCGTATGTGATGACTCAGTGGGACTTCAACATGGTTCTTACATTTCTTAAGTGTGCTCCCTTTGAGCAACTGCACAATTGTTTTCTCCACCTTCTTACTCCGAAGACTGCTTTTCTCTTTGCCATCAACACTGCCAGGAGAGTGAGTGAGCTTCAGGCTCTTTCTACGTAACCTCCTCACCTTTCAGTCCATCCGGACAAGTTTGCATTTCAGAATACACCCTATTTCCAGCACTAGTTTGACACGGACTTCCACATCGGCCACTCTTTCACCTTGTACACCTCATTCCCGCCTACGCATCCCCCAAAGAAGATGGAGCAGCTACACCGTCTTGACCCAAAATGTGTGCTCACATACTATGGGGATCGCACACAACAGTTCCTGGTGGATGAACACCTTTTAGTCTGTCACGTGTATGCTGTAAAGTGAAGGCCGGTACATGAGCAGACCATCTCTCTGTGTGTTGTCTGGTGTATGAAGGCTTGGTACCCCTTCCCAAATACGTAGACTCATGTTGGGCTGAGGGCCCATTCCACTCGGGACACGGCGGCTACTACTGCCCTGGGTCAGGGAGTCTCCTTGCAGAACATTTGTCAGGCAGCTACGTGGGCCTCAATGCACACGTTTGGAAAACACTACTGCCTGGACAGCCAAGTCCGGAGGGATGTCTTATTTGGCTGCTCCGTCCTCCTGGATTTTCTTGTGTGATTATTTTTTTCAAGACCCACCACAGGCATTGGTCTTGCTGGGGTATGTTTTCCAAGGTAGGAATCTGATGAAGACTACTGTTACTTACAGATGATTCATTACAAAAGGTAAGTAACTTGTTCATACTGTTAAGTATATCTGCTGTAGGAGTATAAATGATGTGTCCTTGCTGTGATGAGAGGGTGTCCCATGTACGCACACCATGCCACTTGTGCCAATGATCCGTCCATATGTGTGATGGCATCATACACAAATAGTCAATAAGATAAATTTAGGCTGTCTGATGATGCCTATGTTTGACTATTGGAAATGTCACACCGCAAATAGAATATGTCTGATCATTGCAAATGATGGAACATGTGTTGTGGGTGTGTGCATTGCTGTCAGCTGTCTGGAAGTGCAGACTACCTCCTAATGCAAATCACGTGACGTGTGTGACTGACCAGATACATTCTCCCGCTCACTCGGACCTTCCCATCAGATTATTTGTATGCATGTCATATCCATTTCACAAACCACAGGTCTTGTACTTTACATGTAGGAGTGGCTTGGAGCTGTCACATGTTTCCTGTGTGTGTAACCCACGCCACACTCACAATTGTATTGATGTGTTGAGCATTGTTGTTTGTGCCATGTACATTGTAATTTTCTTTGTCTGACAGTTGTACACATTTTTTCACCGGAAAATGTTTTGCAGGGCACCCCCTCTGCCAAGGCCGTTGCCAGACTTGGATGCCATGAGGGAACGTAATTGCATACGGCGTTACCGCTTCCCAGCACAGTTGATTCAGGACCTGACGGACAGACTGGAAGCACACCTGCTACCACGACATAGGTGTCCGACTGCGCTGACACCCAAGGTAAAGGTGATGGCGGCACTACATTTCTTTGCCACAGGTACGTTCCAATTTACCATAGCTGATGTGGGAGGGATGTCACAGACAATGTTCAGCCGGGTATTAAGTGATGTATTGGATGTAATGTTGCTGCACATTGATGAATGCATCACATTCCCTACTCCTGAACAGTTGACAGATGTCAAGGTGGAATTATATGCCCTGGGACGCATGCCACATGCAATTGGTGCAATCGATGGTACACATGTTACTCTGGTGCCTCCACAGGCTCAGGAGCAAGCGTACCGCAACAGGAAACACTACCACTCGATAAATGCCCTGGTGGTGTGTCTTGCCAACATGCTTATCTCACATGTTTGTACTCGCTTTCCAGGATCGTGCCACGGTGCTTTCATCATGAGGCGTAGCAGGATACCACAGATGATGCTGCAGCTGCACAACCATCGGGCATGTCTAGTTGGTGGGTGTACTCTGTTAGCCATGTATGTCAGTATGTCATTACTTAATGAACGGCATCATATTACACACTCATTTCCGTGATGTCAATTTGCAGGAGACGCAGGATATCCAAACATGCCGTGGCTAATGACTCCCCTATGCAATCCCAGGACAGCTGCATACCAGCGGTACAACTATGCTCATGGGAAGACCAGGCGGGTGATTGAGCGTACATTTGGACTCCTGAAGAGCAGGTCAGGTGCCTGGACAAGACAGGCGGTGCACTCCAATACACCCCACTCAAGGTGTGTAACATCTTCATTGTGTGCTGCATGCTGCACAACATGGCAGTGGAGAAGGCTGTGCCACTCATCCTCGATCCTGATGAGCTGGAACATCCGCCAGTTGATGATGAAGGCCTTGCCCAGGGTGCAAGTGATGAGGAGGTTGAAGATGATATCCGGAGTCACCTCATCCGCAACTTCTTTTCATGATGGTGAGTCATAGGTGAATATTGTCCAAACCTCAACTTCAGAGTTGCATGGGTAGCATGCTGTGTAAGCAGCTGACTGTATGCAATGTCAATTTTATGTTTGATGTGCAGTGTCACACAGGTGCAGATGTAATGCAACACACATATGTGCTATGTGTGTACTTGGAATGTACAAGTGTACTACAACATCAGGGTAATTAACATGAGTATGTCAGAATGACATTCTACAGGACTTGACCCCTTGTGTGGCTCTCATCCCCTGCTCGCCCTGCCTGTTGTCCGCTGGTTCCATCTTGGTCATCCTGCTATTGCTCATCATGATTGCAACGTCAGCCGAATCAAGGGAGCTTGCATGGACATGTGGACAAGTCTATTTGGGTAAGGACTCATATAAGGCTGTTTAGTGTTGGTATGTTTTCAATATTGTGGTACATGTGCTTGCGCATGTTGTTTGACCATGCATACATGTAACCACATCATGTTTCCTATTACATGTAGGCCCACTCCCATGACAGGATAGTCACCCCACCTGACAGTCATCTGTACTTGTTTTAGACTCTGATGGCAGCATCAATGTGGGTTGACATTGACACTGAGACATTGCATATAGCATGGTTTGACATTGTGTGGGAGGTCTCAACCACAGACTCTGTGGGGGATTGCAGCCTCACTGTGTGCATCACAATGTATCAAGATCATCACCTCCAACTCGTGGACCAGTCCAGTTTGGTACATAACAACCATGTTGTGTAGGTGTGGCCCGGTGAAAGTTCCACATGTTAAGACAACTGTCCTGTGATTCTGTTCGCATGAATTCATCACCCCTTGTTGGAATATGTTATGTCGCTGTTGTGTCGTTACCTCACTGCAGGTTGTGACTACCGCTACACCAGCCTTCACTGTGAGTATGAGTTCTGTTTACATTGACCTGATGCCATGTATGTTGGGCTGATGGCCTCACAAGGTAAATCATCATGTTGTGCATGACATGTCATTCCAAACGAATATTGTGCATCCTTGATGTCAATGCGCATGTCCTTCTAATGTGCATGTATAATATATCAACTATTGTAGGATCATTGATGATAGGTGTTTACGTGTACTGTGACAACATGGATGGTGTAGGTTGAGGCTTAAGTACAGTATTGTGTGTGAGGTAGATGGGTGTGTAGCTACTGTTTTGCTTTGGACACAGTACATGTAGACTACACTTGCTGATGGTGTGTGTCCTGTGCCCCACTTGTCCCTAAGGGGCCAGGTCTTGTGACTGTCATCTTTGCTGATTACTGTGTCATTTAATTTACAGTGACCCTGAGTGACGCAGACACTCCTACTTCCACATACACATGTGAGTTAGTGGCTTGACAATGCCCTTGTGGTATGTGCTTGTTTTGGAAGTTGTCGCACACATTCAGCCATAATCTCTTCACTCATTACTGCTGCTGCATACACAGCCACTATGTTGCGCACATTACCCAGATCCAGGCCCACACACGCCTACAGATTACCCCTTCTTCAAGCCATTAGCAGAGCATGCTCCAGCCATCCTGCACACAGGGAACAACAGACAATCATCCACCTGGTATCTGAAGACCTCAACCTCACCCATGAAGGATCATCTGCCTGTGTGTGCAACAGATACTGGCAAGACTATGCAGAGACACATGACAGTGTGTCGACGTAAAACCAGGTAATGTGCCTCGTAGGGCACACACACACCTTCCTTCGACCAAAATATGGACAGTGTTACCTTGTCAGCACCACAGCTGCACACCTTGCCTTCCTTACAGTAACGTGGCAGTACACTACCTTGGCAGACCTATTCTACATTTCCCTCACAGCCAGTGGATTAGCCACCGGGTACACACACCATTACCACGTCTCTTTGGTGTGGTGTGATGTGGCCATTCTGCTGAAGATAATTGTCACACGTGGCTAGGTGTTCTGTAGGCGTTGCACACAACACATCAGTTGTGTACTTGTGACTTCATAGGGGGAGGTCACGTGATCAGGTGAGCTTGTGTAGACTGATACAGACCATAGGCCACAGTCTGTGCTGCCACCCTTTGCCTGTGCACCATTCATCACATCCACAGTACAGCAACATGCTGATGATAGTTGACATACCTGAGGACACAGTTGTAGGTACTACCAACGTGGCCACCAAGCTTTATAGCCCTGATCTATACACCTCCAAGTTACTCTCCTGTGCCTGTCATTAACAGCATTTTTGTGAGGCAAACCACCCTCCAGCATTTACAAACCATCACAGGTGTGTATTTCCATCCATGTATTTAGTTGTTGGAATATTTTTACCTATGTGTGTCCTCATCCAGACTCATATCCAAGTGTGTGGATGGCTACAGTTTGTTGCGTACTCTTGCATTTCATACATTTACACACACATATTCTTCATACTGTGGTTACAGGATGACTACACAAATGCATGTGATGAAATTTGAATTTATTAGGTGATCTTGTGCAGGAAACGTGAGTAGGTGCTGTACAGAAAGGGGGGGAATCCAAAGTTCACTGCTGGAGATGAGATGCCTTGCAGTTAAAGTCAACAGAGTCCAGCACACAGTGCTTGGCATCATTGGGCAGATTGAGACCAGCAAGTCCATGTGGGGGAGTCTGATGGGGGATGCTGTTGCATCCAAGGCCAATATGCCAGGTCAGGTGTCCTGGGAGTTGTGCATGACCTACTGCCTCTCAACGTCTTAGCCGTGGACGACCCTTCTTCCTTGGGGGACCCACAGGTGCAGGCCTGGGCGATGCATGGGACGCAATGTCAGATAGTTCCTGCTCCTCCTCCTCCCTCCCTGTGGCTGGTGTTGCACTTTGCCTTGATGTTTGTGGCCTGGTGACACAGGAAGGGTGCTGCATGTTGCTAGCAATCCGACGTAGTGATTGGCTCATGTCCCGATGCACCGTCAAGAGCTCAGCTAGTGTTGCCTCCACCCGTCCATAATGACGTTCTTGCCTGGCATGTTGCTCAGCCTGCTGTTGTTTGAGTTCGGTGAGGGCCTCCGCTACCTGGCTAACCTCCCTGGTGTCCCGCCGGTATGCCTCCAGAATGGTAGTCAGTTACGTCAGACCGGTCCCTGCAGCTGACTGGCCAGAATCTCGCCTCCTCCTTGCGCCACTCCCACCACCCTGACCCAAACGAGCACGGCCTGCGCTTGTGGGCACATTCGATCGACGGGACCCCGAGTGCTGGCAGGGTTGATGTTGTCTGCCACCTCAAGGGTACCCGTCAAAGAATGTCCCTCATTTACAGACTGGCTGTCAGTTGGATCATGGGCAGGGCTCTGAACAGTCTGCTGGGATGTAGTGGGAATGGGTCCGGTGGTTGGCACGGATGTAGCTGGGACAGTTGCTGCAGGGGTTTGGGATCCAGAGGGGCCAGGTTGGTTGGGGTCATCCACAGTGCGTTGAGTGGCGTTGCTGTCGGTGGGGTGAGAGTCCTGCTCAGCCTGGGACTGGGATCCTTCTCCCCCCTGGTTGGGGGTGGTTTCCACACGTTGCCCTGTGTGTGTGAGAGACAGACACAGTTAATGCACTATCAGGAAACATAGATATTTTTTATCCATTATCAGCATCACAGTTCCACAAGCTTGACATTGTTGTCATTGTTCAGTTGTGTATGTAGTGGTAGCAAATAGACATGTAGTCAAGTATTTTTTCCTTCTCCCATTCTCTTGACAATGAGTGACACAGCTATTGCTGTGTCTTGTCTTGCCAGCACAACACATATACAGCATTGCACTGTTTCACGCTACATTCAGGAGTCAGTGTCAATCCTTATGGCTGTGTCAGGCATGCACAGAGTTTAGATGCAGCAGGTTCTTGTAAGAAAAAGAGTTTATTTTTTACTGATACATTCCAGTACTTTGGATAGTTGTTGCTGTTCCGTGATGGCCAAGCAATGCCAACCCCCCAGGACCGGCACACCCACTTCTGCGTCATGGTGTTAGGATGTGGCACTTGTCCTAGAGGCATCACCTTGGCAATACACATGTCCATGTTGGGACTTAAGTGCATGCACAACGTTCATATGATGGGCCAAGTGCATTGTGTGAGAGGCACAATGGACTTGAGCATCTGCACTGTGCATGTTATTGTTATATGTGTATTCATATGTGAAACAGTTTAGTTGTGGTACATGTCCATTGTGACAGTGTAGCACTCCATTGCCTGTCCCCATGGGATTACTTTCTGTACGGGGTGTGTGTGACGGGCCATGCTAGTAGTTGGTATGTCATTTGCAATCTTCCATATTTTTTGTGGTTTGGCTGTGCCCTCATGAGACATGCTACCTTGATCGTGGTTGAGGGTTCCTACACAGGATGTCTGACCTTGTCCTGGAGTTTTTGTTTGCAATGTTCACAGGAGTGCCTTGTTCTGACTACACCAGGGCCCATTGTCTACTACAGAGCTTTACAGACTGTGTGTCCTGTAACAGTACTGTGTCACCTGCAAATGCTGGGTATGTCTCAGGCAGTTGGCACATTACTGCTGGTAATTGAGTAACATCCCTCGACAATCTGGTGTATGTTCTTTAATGGACCTATGAAGTGCTGGGGTGTGACTGTGTGTGCCCAGGTCACTGGGGTGAGTTGACCGTGGGAGGATAACTGAAGGCGTAATACAGAGGGGGGAGGGTGACAGGGTGTGTAATCCAGACCTAGGTAGGGAGGCAGACAGAGGGAGAGTGAGGGGGACGGAGTTAGAGGGGGACAGAGACAGAGGGACAGAGACAGAGGTTGCCAGACACAGGGAGACTGTCGGAGGGAGGGAGACAGACAGATGTAAGAGGGCAACAGAGGGATGGAGACAGGTGGTTCGGCCTCACTCGCTTGCTACACTGCCTTACTATGTCACCAAATGATGCATCTACAAAACATGTCTCAAGGACATGGAAAATAATAGTTTTGTGTGGTGTGCTGTCTTGTCTGTACTTTCACACTCCCTGTGCATTCAACTAGGCATGGGCGGAAAATCCGTTCCGCTCGCGGATTTTGCGGATTTTCGGGAAATCCGCAATCCGCGAGATTCGCGAATCTCCCGCAAAATCCGCAAATCCGCGAGCAGCGGATTTTGCTCGCACTGCTCGCACTGTTCGCGTGAGTTCGCGTGAGTTCGCGCCCCGCGAATAAGTGCAAAATTGCAGAAATACGATCTTAGCAAAACTGAAAGTAACTACTTACCAGGTTCAAAAGTTCAGGCTCATCATTAGTAGCCATTTCCTGTAGTGCTTCCTGAGGGGCCCCTCCAGAGTTCAGTTGCCAGTTGAAACTATTATGTGACCCTGCTCTGAACCTCAGAATAGTTACACATATGCCACAAAGGTCCTGAATTACAGCTAAGGGAGACAAGCAGGAGCCAGGCTGGAAGTTAAAATCCATTAATCAGCCCCTAATTCATTATTGTCAGTTGGGGCAGGGCAGGTGTTGTAACTAATTTTGCAACAATGAAAGCACTTAGCAAGTGCAAAAGATCACTAATCAGGGCGCACTAAGGAAGCAGGTGCCAGCTAAAAAAATATTCTGTGACACATTAATCAGCCCCAAATTAATTCAGGTCACTTGAGGCAGGGAAGGTGTGCTTTGCTTTGCCGAAAATAATGTACACTGGACAACCAGAGGGTGTGGTGATGAAACAGAGGGTGGCATGGGTGGGCCAGAGGGTGGCATGAGTAGTCAGAGAGTGGCAGTGGTGACAGAGAGTGGCAGTGATGAAGAAGAGTGTCCCAAACAGGCTGGACACGTAGAAACAACAAGTTCGCAAAACTTGCGACCCGACAGGTAAGTTCGCAAATTGCGAAATTGTGAAAAACCCTCGCGAACTGGCAGAAACACGGGCGAACACAAAAAAAAAATCCGCAAATTCGAGGGAATTCGCGGATTTTGCGGATTGCGAATCCGCAAATCCGCAAAATTCTCGAACGCGAGATCCGCAAAATTCGCTCATGCTTACATTCAACATGGTGCTTGTGTTTGTACCTGGGTCATATGGGATGAGAGCAGCCTCTTACCCTATGACTTCCTCCCTTTCTTACTCCCCCTTGCAACTACCCCATACAGTTTTGCACAGCTATGACTCATGGCCACCCACCCCCATACTGCTGTGCACTGTGTTGTGTTCCACCATATTACATGTGTTTGTTGTGTACTCACCAGGCTCAATGACTCCTTCTATTCCGTGTACTCCCACCGGTGGCAGGAGGGTCATGACTTTCTCCTCCCAAGGATGGTATACTGGAGGTCTGCGGGGACCACCACCGCCAGTGTGGTGTGCAGCGACGTAGTCCAGGTTCATCTTCTACTTGACCATCCTCCGCAGATCATACCACCTAGACTAGCATTCCGCTTTGGTGCGCCTGATGGGTGCAACAGCATTGACCTTGTCAACAATCCTCTCCCACATGCGAGTTTTGTCAGCAATGCTGGTCTGTCTGACCAATGCGCCAAACAGCTGGGGCTCGACTCGGATGACTTCATCTACAAGGATCTCATTTTACGGGTTGGTGAACTTTGGATTCTTTTGTGTGGTCATGGTGTGGGGTGTGTGTGATTGAGAGGGTGCTGGTGTGTATGTAAGAGGGTGTGTGTGTCTGATTGTGAAGGGGTGGTGTGGGTGTATAGGTAATAGGTTGTATGTGTGAAGGTTAATGGGTGCAGTTGGTGATGTGCTGGCAGGCTCTTCTTTTTGCAAGTCGGTATGTTGCAAGGGATGTTGGGTTGTATGTCTGTCCACTTTTATTGGTCCATTTGTGGGTGTGGCTTAGTTTGAATTGGTGGTGTGTATGTTATATGGGGGGGTGTGACTTGTGCCCTCTGTTTGGCTGTGGCCAGAACTATGTTTGTCATTGTTGTGTACACAGGAGACATGTTTAGTGTTGTTGTGCGACTAGTTTGAATAGTCCTTGTGTTGGTTTTACGGTTTGCGTTTTTTGTGCGTATGGTGTTTGTGCGTGCGGGTGAGTTGTACGGGCCGTTGGGGGTGTTGGGGGTCGCGTTCGCTTAAGGGGGGTGTGCGTGTGGTGTTTGTGCGTGCGGGTGACTTGTATGGGCCGTTGGGGGTGTTGGGGTTCGCGTTCACTTGAGGGGGGGTGTGTGTGTGTGGGTGAGTTGTACGGGCCGTTGGGGGAGTTGGGGTTCCCATTCACTTGAGGGGAGGTGTGCGTGTGGTGTGCGTGCGTGCGGGTGACTTGTACGGGTCGTTGGGGGTGTTGGCGTTCGCTGAAGGGGGGTGTGTGCGTGTGGTGTGCGTGCGTGCGGGTGACTTGTACGGGCCGTTGGGGGTGTTGGGGTTCGCGTTCGCTTGAGGGGGGGTGTTTGTGCATGCGGGTGACTTGTACGGGCCATTGGGGGTGTTGGGGTTCGCTTGAGGGGGGGGTGTGCGTGCGTGCAAGTGACTTGTACGGGCCGTTGGGGTTGTTGGGGTTCGCGTTCGCTGAAGGGCGGGGTGTGCGTATGGTGTGCGTGCATGCGGGTGACTTGTACAGGCCGTTGGGGGTGTTGGGGTTCACGTTCGCTTGGGGGGGTTTGTGCATGCAGGTGAATTGTACGGGCTGTTGGGGGTGTTGGGGGTCACGTTCGCTTGAGGGGGGTGGTGTTTGTGCATGCGGGTGACTTGTACGGGCCGTTGGGGGTGTTGGGGTTTGCGTTCGCTTGAGGGGGGGTGTGCGTGCATGCGGGTGATATGTACGGGCCGTTAGGGGTGTTGGGGTTCGCGTTCGCTTGAGGGGGGTGTGTGTGTGCTGTGCGTGCGTGCCAGTGACTTGTACGGGCTGTTGGGGGTGTTGGGGTTCACGTTCGCTTGAGGGGGGTGTGCGTACGTGCGAGTGAGTTGTATGGGCTGTTGGGGGTGTTGGGGTACGTGTTCGCTTGAGGGGGGGTGTTTGTGCGTGCGGGTGACTTGTACGGCAGTTTGGGGTGTTGGGGTTCGCTTGAGGGGGGTGGTGTTTGTGCATGTGGGTGACTTGTACGGGCCGTTGGGGGTGTTGGGGTTTGCGTTCGCTTGAGGGGGGGTGTTTGTGCGTTCGGGTGACTTGTACGGGCCGTTGGGGGTGTTGGGGTTCACGTTCACTTGAGGGGGGTGTGCGTGCGTGCCGGTGAGTTGTACGGGCCGTTGGGGGTGTTGGGGTTCGCGTTCACTGAAGGGGGGTGTGTCTTCATACGGGTGAGTTGTAAGGGCCATTGGGGGAGTTGGGGTTCGCGTTCGCTTGAGGGGGGTGTGCGTGTGGTGTGCGTGTATGCGGGTGACTTGTATGAGCCGTTGGGGGTGTTGGGGGTCGCGTTCGCTTCATCGAGGGGTACACGGTTGGTATGTTTTCGTACGAATCAGTCTTCATGCGTGACTACTTTGGCCCGTACGAATCGCGTGCAGGCTTTCCGCACCGGATCGTACTAGTGTTGTTGTACGGCATGTTTAGTAATCGTACGGAAGGATTTCCGAATCTAATTCGTACGGGTCACCGACTTTGATTCGTACGGTGCGATGATTTTCGTACGGTAATCGACGAAAATGAATCGTACTACGCAGGTCGTACGGTTCTTTCCCATTCGTACGGATTCGGCTACGAATACGAATAGTACGGCTTTTTTTTTTCCGGATCGGAATCGGCCCCCTAGTAGAACACTACAACCTTTTAATTGATAACACCTATTATAAACAAAATGAAGCTAAATTAAGTCAACTTTTAGACTACTTTAAAGATACCTGGGTAGGCAGATTCCACAGATCTGGCCACAGAAGAAATCCTAAATTCCTAATACCCTGGTGGAACGTTTACCGAAGCACCTTAAATGGTGAATCAAAAACAAACAACGCTGTTGAAGGCTGGCACAATGCCTTCCTACAATCAACTGGCCGAACTAAACCAACTTTAGAAAAAATGATAAAATGCCTACAAAAAGAACAACGCTATCAAGAATTCAGAATGGAACAATCCATTACTGAACTAACTCCAAAAACATCTAAATAGACAAAACAAATGCACCATTACCTAGAACAACAGGTAAAGTTGTACCCTAGCACAAAAGGCATTGAATACCTCAACATAATAGCCAAAACACTACTCTAAATTACTGTGAAGAACAAACCAGTCCTAAAAAATAAAACCAATACAATATAAATAACAATAATATATTTTATTTAAAAAAAATTAATGTGTGCAATATATGTAAAATGTTATTAAATATATATATACACAAATTAATTACATTTGAAGTAAATAAAACATAACAATTATAATAATAACATTACCCACCCACAATAAATAAAATTTAAAAAACTTACCAAGCATATTCCAAGTGCTGTAGAATCCATGTTCACCAAAAGAATCCAGTTAGGAAAAAGTTTGCCCAAAATAAAATGAAAAAATACAACTGTCCCAAAACTGAATAATCCATTCAGCGAATATCCTTCGAATAACCATAAAAAACCCGAAAAGTTGTAAAATATAGAACAAACGCTCCAGGAAACCTGAAAATTTTAAAGAAGTGTTCAAAATCCATTAGTTATTAAAACTAACAAACACTTCTTAAAAAAAAAAACGACTGTTTCCGATATCACGAACATCTGCAACAAAAATATATAAAACATACATTCCCACCCACATAAAACAACACATAAACACCTACTAAAATCACTAGTAACATTATATTTCACCTAAATATACTTTTAACATCGAAATACTAATTATACAAACAAGCCTAGAACAAGCTAATAATACGTACATCCACCATACGTAAATACAACATATCAAACAGTTTAATATAACTAATTTACTTCTAACAACACTAAATAGTACCACACTACTATCAAAATTACTTTAAAACACACTTAAAACATATAAAACAAACCTTACCTTTAGCGACAGGAAGTGCCTCCCAACCGCGAGCTAGTCTTCATCCAAATGACACAAAACGACCTAAAGCGGTTACAAAATAAAAGACCCAAAACTAATAAAATAGATTAACCTTACAAACATGTTATGTAATTTTCTAACATATTCCTTTACTAAATTAAAAATAAATACTATGTTAAAAAAAACTCAGTTTTTGTATTTTTTTAAAAAATACTTAAAATGTATTTATTTTGTAAAATTATAAAAATAAATATTATAAAATACATAATATTTATTATAATTATTAAAAGATGGAAAAATTGTACAAAAAACTGTGCACCAAAATTAGAATTTGTATATAAACATAACTGTGTTAAAGAAAATCATTTCAATATATTGTTTAAAAAAATAATATTAATATTTCAATATTAATATTAATTTAAAACTATATGTATAACCAACATGTATAACAATATAAAAATGTTATATATTATGTGAAAAAATTGTACTTTTTTGTTATCATTTAAACCATACTTACATCTGTATTAAAAACATTTTTAATAAAATGTACAATTTCAGATAAATATAGAAATTTAAATTGAACATAAAATATTTTGTCAAATATATGTAACAAAAGTAATTTGTATGAAATAAAAATTTAATACTAATGTTTCCTGTTTTGTTTTTTCATGTTATTCCAACTACACAAAAATTGTATACATTTATTTATAGTCATAAATATTTACTATTCCCACTCCAGTCTACATTAAATTGGGGTAGCTTCTGGACACTAATTAATTATAAATTACTATTCCCACTCAGGTCTACATTAAATTGGGGTAAGTGCTGGACACTAATTAATTATAATTTACTATTCACACTCCAGTGTACATGAAATTGGAGTAGGTGCTGGACACTAATTAAATATCATTTACTATTCCCACTCCAGTCTACATTAAATAGGGGTAGGTACTGGACACTTATTAATTATAATTTACTATTCCCACTCCAGTCTACATTAAATTGAGGTAGGTGCTGGACAATAATTAATTATAATTTACTATTTCCACTCCAGTCTACATTAAATTGTGGTAGGCGCTGAACACTAATTAAATATAATTTACTATTCCCACTCCAGTCTACATTAAATTGGGGTAGGTGCTGGACACTTATTTACAATTATTTATTATTCCCACTCCAGTCTACATTAAATTGTTGTAGGTGCTGAACACTAATTAATTACAAATCACTATTCCCACTCCAGTCTACATTAAATTGGGGTAAGTGCTGGGCACTAATTAAATATAATTTACTATTCCCACTCCAGTCTGCAATAAATTGGGTAGGTGCTGGACACTAATTAATTATAATTTACTATTCCCACTCTAGTCTATATTAAATTGGGGTAGGTGCTGGACACTAATTAATTATAATTTACTATTCCCACTCAAGTCTACATTAAATTGTGGTAGGTGATGGACACTAATTAATTATGAATTACTATTCCGACTCCAGTCTACATTAAATTGTGGTAGGCGAAGGACACTAATTAAATATAATTTACTATTCCCACTCCAGTCTACATTAAATTGTGGTAGGTGCTGGACACTTATTTACATTTATTTATTATTCCCACTCCAGTCTACATTAAATTGTTGTAGGTGCTGGACACTAATTAATTACAAATCACTATTCCCACTCCAGTGTACATGAAATTGGAGTAGGAGCTGGACACTAATTAAATATAATTTACTATTCCCACTCCAGTCTACATTAAATAGGGGTAGGTACTGGACACTAATTAATTATAATTTACTATTGCCACTCCAGTCTACATTAAATTGGGGTAGGTGCTGGACACTAATTAATTATAATTTACTATTCCCACTCTAGTCTACATTAAATTGTGGTAGGCACTGGACACTAATTAAATATAATTTACTATTCCCACTCCAGTCTACATTAAATTGGGGTAGGTGCTAGACACTAATTAATTATAATTTACTATTCCCACTCCAGTCTACATTAAATTGTGGTAGGCGCTGGACACTAATTAAATATAATTTACTATTCCTACTCCAGTCTACATTAAATTGTTGTAGGTGCTGGACACTAATTAATTACAAATCACTATTCCCACTCCAGTCTACATTAAATTGGGGTAAGTGCTGGACACTAATTAAATATAATTTACTATTCCCACTCCAGTCTGCAATAAATTGGGTAGGTGCTGGACACTAATTAATTATAATTTACTATTCCCACTCCAGTCTATATTAAATTGGGGTAGGTGCTAGACACTAATTAATTATAAATTACTATTTCCACTCCAGTCTAAATTAAATTGGGGGCGATGCTGGACACTAATTAAATATAATGTACTATTCCTACTCATCTACATTAAATTGTGGTAGGTGATGGACACTAATTAAATATAATTTACTATTCCCACTCCAGTCTACATTAAATTGGAGTAAGTGCTGTACACTAATTAATTATAATTTACTATTCCCACTCCAGTCTACATTAAATGGGGGTAGGTGCTGGACACTAATTAAATATAATTTACTATTCCCACTCCAATCTACATTTAATTGTGGTAGGTTCTGGACACTATTTAAAAATAATTTACTATTCCCACTCCAGTCTACATTAAATTGGGGTAGGTGCTGGACCCTAATTAATTATAATTTACTATTCCCACTCCAGTCTACATTAAATTGGGGTAGGTGCTGGACAGTAATTAATTATAATTTACTATTCTCCCTCCAGTCTACAATAAATTGGGGTAGGTGCTGGACACTAATTAAAAATTATTAACTATTCCCGCTCCAGTCTACATTAAATTGGGGTAGGTGCTGGACACTAATTAATTATAATTTACTATTCCCACTCCACTCTACATTAAATTGTGGTAGGTGCTGGAAACTATTTAAATATAATTTTTAATTCCCACTCCAGCCTACATTAAATTGGGGTAGGTGCTGGACACTAATTAATTATAATGTACTATTCCCACTCCAGTCTACATTAAATTGATGTAAGTGCTGGACACTAATTAATTATAATTTACTATTCCCACTCCACTCTACATTAAATTGTGGTAGGTGCTGGACACTATTTAAATATAATTTACTATTCCCACTCCAGTCTACATTGAATTGGGGTAGGTGCTGGACACTAATTAATTACAATTTACTAATTCCCACTCCAGTCTACATTAAATTGGGGTAGGTGCTGGACACTAATTAATTATAATTTACTATTCCCACTCCAGTCTACATTAAATTGGGTAGGTGCTGGACACTAATTAATTATAATGTACTATTCCCACTCCAGTCTACATTAAATTGGGTAGGTGCTGGACACTAATTAATTATAATTTACTATTCCCACTCCAGTTTACATTAAATTGGGGTAGGTGCTGGACACTAATTTAAAATTATTTACTATTCCCACTCCAGTCTACATTAAATTGGGGTAGGTGCTGGACACTATGAATTATAAATTACTATTTATTAAATTTGAGTAGTAGCTGTAAACTAATTAAATATTTATAATACATCAAACAAAATTCATTCAAATGAATTAAATTATATAGTAATATAATATGTGTTTTCAAAACATAAATATTTTTATAAATTTTAAAATATATGCACATATTATTTTTTTATGAATTTTCTAATTATTAAATTTTTTTTATTTTTAAAAATAGTTTTTGATTTTTATATTTTTTTAAAACACTCCCCCTCATTATCCCCTATAAACCCAACATCCCCTTACTATTTCTTTTTTTAAAAAAAACATTTTTTTAAAAATTTTCTTTGATTAGTTTTTATACAAATATTTATAAAAAATTGAAATTTTAATAATAAATCCTCACCCTTATCCCCTATGAACCCAACATCCCACTCCAACATTTTTTTTTTTTTAAATTTTTTTAATTTTTTTAATTTAAAAAAAAAAATATTACTTTAAATGTTTTTAATTTAAAAACACTCCCCACCCTTATCCCCTATAAACCCAACATCCCGCTACTAAATATTTTTTTTAATTTTCATTTATAATTTTTTTTAATTTTAAATTTTTTTTACCAAACATGTCTTCACATTTTTTAAATTTTGAAACATTCCCCACCCTTCTCCCCTATAAACCCAACATCCCGCTACAAAATTTTTTTTTTCTTAATTTTTTTAAAATTTTTTACGTTTTTAAAAAAATGTTTAACATACATTACTTCAAATATTTAACATTTTAAAACTCTCCCCACCCTTATCCCCTATAAACCTAACATCCCACTCCTAAAATTATGTATTATTTTAAAAAAATATATAAAAATAACATTTAAATAACACATTGAAATTACTAATTATTAATAAACACTAAACATTTCTAAAAAATAAACAATTTTTACTAATGATTACAATATGCCGATATTTTTATACAACAATATTTCGTCTTACTACATTTTTGCATCAGATATAACATTTTCATTTTAAAATACTTAAAACGATATTTTTGTGATCAATATTTTATGATTCGATATACTTTACCGTCGATATAAAATCTTCGATACTCTGTCACATCGATATTAAAAATTTGATATTATGTCTGCTTACCGTTTACAAACTCCACTCACTTTGCAATCACAGTACAAATGATTAAAGTGAATTATGTGACAATCTTGCAGGGGTTTAGGGAGTGTAAAAAGAAATGCTGTTGGATGTCATTTTATGTAACACACAACAAAATGTACATATTCAACAGTTAGGAAAGCAAAAATGAAGCAAATTTTTTGTATTTTTAAAATATAATCGAAACAAACACTTTAATAGGAATACAACAAATCAATACATTTTTCTTGGGGATGCAGAAATGATAAATATTCAGTAAAACCCCATTTCCACTTATTATCGTATGTGTGCAATACTGTTTTATCAGTAAAGTTGCTTCTCTTGGCAAATTTAGTGACCATTTCAATGAAAAATGTGCGGCTGTAAATGGCAGTGCGCTACCACATGATGCATTAGTAACATTAAAGAATTGCCCACCTCATGTCCTTTAAAGCTAGGTGGGTCGGAAAAGTTTGCCCACCTCATGTCCTTTAAAGCTAGGTGGGTCGCGAAAGTTTATCATTCCAAAAATTGGGTTGTGGTTCTCAAATGATTGGGAAGCTCTGGTGTAGAATATTAGAGAGGGACACTTATCTGGCCCTGTTTTGAGCAAATAGGATACATGCATTAAATACCTTTAACATCTTTAAGTAATATGACAGTTTCAATAAAAAAAGGTTTTTAAGAAATTATTTTATTGAAAAATCTAAGCTGCTTAAAAAGATTTTTCAGATATAATTCTCAAAGCGCTGCTTTCACCTTTTCAACCCTGTTTTTTATTGTAATTTCGTGCTGTCAAGGAAGAATGGATAATGATTTACGTCTCTTTTGAATGATATCAGATTTGATGCAGCTTTCCAAAAACATGTACTGCTAGTTAATAACCAGGTGTGGGAATTATTCAAAATCATCCCTTTTTAAATATTCAGGAAAGGTTAGTTTATTGACCTTTGCTCTGTCCCTTCTTTCAAGTAACTTCAGGCCACATTGCTGCAGCTTCTTGACCTCAGGTAAAGTGAACACTATGGGCCTGATTCACAGAACTAACTTAAGACAAAATCCTAAACTCACTACCATTTGGTATTCACAGAAGCGACTTACTCATTTTGGTATTCACAGAAGGCACTTACTAATTTCGGTATTCACAGAAGTTAGGAGTCCTAACTTTAGGACTCCTAAATGCCGGGGCGTGGCTTAACGTGCTACCAGGATGGCCGCGTTTTTGTGAGCTCCGTCGGTCATTTGGTGCAGACGGTCAGTTTATATATGTGATTCTGGTGATTTTTGGTCACCAGGCCATTGATTTGGGTGGCGGAACATCCCGGGAGCATTTGGATGTGCGTGTGAGTGATTGGTGAGCCTTCCTGTGCTGAGAGGACGTGCCAGAGTTTTCTTCATGATGGAACTGCAAAATGGCGGTCATTACGGAGGTTCCTTCATTTTAGAGCCTGACGTAATCAACTCGATTTGCTTGTCTGCTCAGACCTCATGTCCTCCAAGCTGCTTGAGGTAGTGTCTTGCCCTTTTCTTTACCTCCCTTTCTTTGTTATATGGCACTTCTCGAGGTCACTTGGCTTTGTAGCATCATCTTTTTAAAATGGCGGCCGCTGACAGGCTTCTTCTGGAGATTGCATCCTGCGTTTGCTGCTTTCCTCTAGGTTGATTGTACTTCAATGGATGTCGTCTCACATGGGTGCAACATGCTTTTCTGAGAAGTCCTCACTCATATTTCTAAAATGGCGGCCCCTGACAGGCTTTTTTCTGGAAGTCGCAATATAAAGTTATTGTCTTATTCTCAGCTGACTGCTCTTCAATGGATGTATGTTAGCATATCTGTAACATGTCTTGGTGAGGAGACAATATTTATTGTGTTGGCTCTGTTATAAATGATAGCTGCTGACAAAAAGAATGTTTTTGCAACTGTTACATTCCATTTAACGTCTTGACTCCATTGCTCTTTTTTCTTCAGTGGGAGTCACTTATCTCATGCGCCACATTT